>NC_088924.1:21607500-21652500 GCF_038396675.1 Hydra vulgaris | reverse complement strand
TTTTGTAAATAGGACCCTATTCATAGCATCTTTCTAGACTTTATTGTACGGACTTTAATCAAACATTTTTCGTTTTATATTAAATATTAGTTAATTTTGGTTCTCAAATTTTTTTAAATTTTATATTCTGAGACAAAATTAGAAAAATTATTAAATTTCTGCACTATAACTTAACTTTTTTCTAAAAGTTATATGGCTTTTATATATTTTTGAATATCCAAACTTTTGATTAATTTTGATAAACCATAGTTATCATCAATATAATATTTTTGTCTTTTTAAGGGCACTATACCTGTAGCAGTGATTTGTTAATTTTTTTAAATGCATTTCAATAATATAAAAACATAAGTGAAGATCAAAGTTATATAAGTCTTTTTTTTTCTTCTTAGCAAAATCTTTCTACTTTTCGAGTGAATTAATTTTAATGATTCTTATATTAAGTTTATTAAAAAGACTATCGCTGTTTAAAGTTGTTACTTCTAAATTTAAATATTTTTTTTTAATAATTTTTACTTTTTTTATTTTAAATCTTATATAATTAATTAATATAAGCAAAAATTTTATACAATTTTTGATGATACTTTAATTAAAATCATTAGCTACTTTATTTAATTGCGTTTTGCTAATATAAAAACGTCAGCAAAGATAAACATGTCAAAGTTGTTTATTTTTGACGTAATTAAAAAACAATTTTTTCAACGCATTTGTTAACAACTGTGGTTAAACTGTCAAAACAAAATATTATTCGCATGGTCATATAAAGACTTGAAATAGCACGTCTTTCTGGCCAAGCCTATATATATATATATATATATATATATATATATATATATATATATATATATATATATATATATATATATATATATATATATATATATATATATATATATATATATATATATATATATATATATATATATATATATATATATATATATATATATATATATATTTATTTATTTATTTTTATATATATTTATATATATATATATATTTATATTTATATATATATATATATATATTTATATATATATATATATATATATATATATATATATATATATATATATATATATATATATATATATATATATATATATATATATATATATATATATATATATATATATTTATTTATTTATTTTTATATATATTTATATATATATATATATTTATATTTATATATATATATATATATATTTATATATATATATATATATATATATATATATATATATATATATATATATATATATATATATATATATATATATATATATATATATATATATATATATATATATATAGTATCTACATACATACAGTTGCGAAAAAGAGTGTTTTTTTCCTTTTGCTTTTTTGTTTGTTTTTTTGAGGTGTTTTTCTGCTTTTTTTTTAAAAAAATTTATTTTTTTGGCATAAATTTTGGAATAGTTTTCCTTTTTTCTAGTATATGATAAAAGAACAATAACATGTATTAACGCCAATTTAACTTATTTAAAAAAAAATTAAATTTGCTATTAGTTAGTTATAAATACAGTATGGGAATGTTTATTTGTCATGTTGTACTTCCTAACAACTGCGATACTCTCATCATATTTAGAAACTATTCTTATCCTATAAGAAAGTTACCATTTTAATTTTGATAATGTAAATATATTAGTATATAATACCATCCCAATTTAATGTCAAACTTTAAATGCTTAAAGAAGTAACCAATCTATCAAGATTATTTATTTCTTTGAGCATTTGTACATTGTGTAGTAATTTAGCCTTAAATTGTTTGTTTAATTTGTCAAAAAAATATTTATTGTTAGTAGGCCCATATAAAAAAAGCTCTATACTGAACTTATTTTCAATGAAAATTTAAAAACTTCAAGTTATTATTATTTACTGAGTTTCCCAGACCACTTTTTTCTAATGACTTGTAATTTATTTATTCATAATTTTTTTTTTTTTTTTTATTCTTGGATTACATTTACAAAAAACATTCTCTAATATCTTTTACCATGGAAAAGGAAAAAATCTCAGAAATATCTTTTTTGGACATAACATTATGTAAGTCAAACCGTTCAACAATTGCAAAAGTTTTCATTAAAAAAAACCTTAACTGAATTATGCACCAGCTTTTACAGCTTTACTTCATTTTCATATAAAATAAGTCTTACAAAATGTTTAATTGATAAAACTCTCAAAATTAACAATACTATCCTTGATCTTCATTATGATATTAACAATCTTTTAAAAATTCTCAAACGTAATATGTACCTATCTTGGTATGTACCTATCTTGGATAATAGAAAAAACCCGCATCTCTTCCTTAAAAAGGTAATTATGTTGTTCCATTTTCATCTACAGACCTAACAAACTCTTGCTGTTTAAATTACCTTATGTTGGTCAGATATCTGAGCTAGCAAAGTAAAGATTACATGCAATTATCAAGAGACTTCATAAAATTTTTCTAAAGTTTGAAATTCAACCTTTCATGTTCATCTTTTTCTTTTTTTTAAATCCATCTAAAGAGTTTTAAAAAATTTATAATATTAGCCAATGTAATAATATGCACAAGCTCGAAAAACAGGCCAACTCATAAACATTTACTTTTCGTTGTTTCACAAAAGTAATATATAACAACTTGAGCGTTTTAATGCTTTTTTTAAAAAATTTGCAATTCTTAAATTGATAAACCCATCTTCACAGGCTGTATATTCGAGAGTAGATTATAAAATTAAATTGGGTTATGCGAAACTGTGCCGATAGCTTAACTCTGTTAACAACTCAATCAAAATGAAGTTAACAGCTGACAACTTTATTATTACAAATAGATCAAAAGAAACTTTTTTCTCTTTCTCCCAACTATTTTCATCGTAGTATATATGTTGATTTTTAAAAACATCTATTTAAAGGAACCACTAGTTATTATGCACAAAAAAAAGAAGTCATTTTGATATTTAAATTTATAGTAAATAACTTTAAATATAACTTAAATTTATTTATTATAGATATATATCCCTTACAGTCTAAGAAATGTTAAATTATATTTGATATAAGTATCTTGAGACTGTAAGTTGGTTACTGTAAGATTGGTATTCACTTCGTTAAAAGTGTCTAACTTTTTTTATTTACAGATCTCCCTCCTGTAGATTTTAAATCATTTGTCATTTACAAATTTGTTTGTGCAGGATGTAAATCCTGTTATATTTACAAAACTTCTCGCCACTTAAAGACACAGATGATTGAACACTGCAGAAGGGATAAATTTATAAGCTTCTTCACTCAAAAGAAAAATGTTTTACTAATTTTAGTGATGAATATTTTTCAACTTTAAATTGTGCTAATAACAAAATTGAATTAAAAATTTAAGTAAGTATTCATGTACGATAAGAAAAAACTGATATGAACAAACAAATAAATTGTGTTAAAATGACTCTTACCATTTAAAATAATTTATCGGTTCTTTTGTTATATTTGATATTTGTTAAAATAATTTTTAATAATTCTTTTGTATATAAAGTTTGTTATCAATTGTATAGCTTTTATTATGTTTATTTTTACAGTTATACTATATTTTATACCATTTTTAACAAATATATTTTAACTGATGATAACTATATATAGTCGAAACATGTCTTAAAATAATAAAATATATATATATATATATATATATATATATATATATATATATATATATATATATATATATATATATATTAAGCTTTTGACAAAGTTTGGCATGCTGGTCTTCTCCATAAGCGTTTTTCATATGGTGTATTTGGAAAAGTTTTTGAGATTATCAAATCATTTATTTCTAACCGCTTTAATAAAGTCATCCTCGAAGGCCAACATTCTTCTTTAATTCAAGTAACTTCTGGGCTACCTTAAGGTGCTATTCTTTGTCCTGTTTTGTTTCTTATCTACATTAATGATCTTTCCAACACAACCTTATATCTAAAGTAGTTCTTTTTGCTGATGACTCAACTTTATACTCTTGACAAAAAGTGCTTTCTTTTTGATTGCTTAGAACAGGCAGCTGATCTTGAATACAATCACACTTCTATAACAGATTAGGGCTCAGAGTGGCTTGTAAATTTTAGCTCCAATAAAACTCAGTTATTTACTACAAACAACTATTGCGATACTGTCGAAATTCCTATATTAAAAAATAGCAACCCTCCCATTGAAACCTCTTTATGTTTTCTTGGATTATCCTTTACTATTGACTTTTCATGTAAACCATATATACAATTGATTGCGAAATTAGCATTCACTAAGATTCCTTCTCTTTATTGTGTTCACCATTTTCTTACTCCTGATTCCATTCTCTACCGCTACAAATCCTTTATTCCTCCCTGTATAGAATACTGTTTTTAAATTTGGACTCGTTCTTCTAATGATGCTCTTCCTCTTCAAGACAAGGTCCAAAAATGCTTTTTAAATATAGTTGGACCCGTTCTATCTGTTAAGTTTGAGCTATATTCCCATCGTTGAAAAGTTGCATCTCTTTCTCTTTTCTAAAAATACTATTATGGTCACTGCTTAAAAGAGTCACCATCTCTACTTCCATAAACTAAAACTCATTCTTACTTGACTTGTCATTCAGCTAAGTCTCATTTGTTAACTGTATCTTTCCCTGTATGCTCTAAAAACTATTGACTAGTTTTTTTACCCACATTTCAACCCTTTAGAACTCCTCCCATCTTCATTTTTTCCTGACTCATACAAACTAAAACTCTTTATATTTTCTGTTAACCATTTCCTTGCTCTGTAACTCTATTCTTTTTATTTCCTAGTAACTCCCAACTTAATATTTGTTGTTTGCAGCCTTGTTGAGAGTGAAGCAGAATAAAAATGTATGTATATATATATATATATCAACTTGTTTCTCCACGCAGCGGTCTTGTTCGTCAAGGTTTGTGTTTCAGAGTTATAGAATTGAGAGAGGGTTATAACCACTATTAAGTAGCCTCCTCGTCTGTAGTGGCTTTCTCGGCCTTGAGGAGGTGAATAACAAAAAAATATATATGTTTGTATAATAATTGTTAAATGTAATTAAATATAATAAATGTAAATAAACAATGTTTATTGAGTCAATATATAACACTAAATATAAAATTGAGGAATTTTAAATTTATTTAAGTTTATATACACGTCTGCTCTGACCGTGCTAACTTTTTAGCATACCAAAATAAAACGAATTTCAGTAAATTTTTGTAATAATTGTCCTATTCAAATCTAAAATTAAAATATGAATTAAGATATTACCATTAAAGTTAAATTTAGTAGCTTAAATTTTTTATTTTTTTAAAAAAGCCAAAACAACGGTCCCCTGTTTTTTGACCTGTGTTTTTTTTTTCAAAAAAACAAAAGAAGCAAGAACCCAAAAAATGTGTCACATCTCTATACATACATACATTCATAAATACATACATACTTATATACATATATACATACGTACATACATACATACATACATACATACATACATACATACATACATACATACATACATACATACATACATACATACATACATACATACATACATACATACATACATACATACATACATACATACATACATACATACATACATACATACATACATACATACATACATACATACATACATACATACATACATACATACATACATACATACATACATACATACATACATACATTAATACATACATACATACTGATATACACTCATCAACTTTTGCATCTCTTAGCTTTTTTGTTTTAATAAAAGCTCAAAAAGTAGAAATCAGTTATCAAGTAGAGCTACAGGTAAAAGGAGTTCAGAATATAAGATGTTTTTTTAAGATCCTGGTTAAGAAAAATTATTAGGGCAGCCACTTAGACAAAATACTCCTGTTGGAATGTTAAAAAAGTTAAAGTTTTTGGTAGTACCGTTGTTCATGTCTTTAGATATATATTTAAAATATAATTTTTTCAATTGGTATCTCAGAATGTCAGGTTAAATAATTGGCTGTGCTGCTTCCATTTTTGGTTAGAAAATCATATAAGCTTTATTTTCCTTCCTCAGTATATTTTTAAACGTTTGGTTCACTTACTCTTTTTACCTTTATATTCCACTACAAAATGCTAGGTTTAGGACCCTTAGAAGGCGAGGTAAAGGAAACTTAATAAAAAAAAATCTTGTTTGATTTCTTCTCAATATTATTAAATAAATATTTTGACTGCATTAAACTTATTATCTACACTAAGGTAGATAAGAGTTGAGAATGTCTTTTAGTTTTCGAACTAACAAATCAAGATGCATTATTCTAAGCGATATTCTAGAAATGAAAAATAAGCAGTTAAAGGAAGCTGTTGAGTGGTGTCAAATCAGCAATAAATGCGGTTAAGCCGTAATCAATCCAGGAAAATTTCCACTAGTTAAAGATCTAAGAACAATTAACAAATGACTTAATGTTGCCATTGAAATTGGAAAAGAGAAGGTATATTGTTCAATTTTTGCCAAAGATGAGGAAGAGTCGCTAGACTTTTATATAAAAAATAAGAATATACATGATTGAGAAATGAAACTATTTTCTAATAAACTGTTCAAATTAAAATCAAAAACTTTTTTTGTTATGATTATTGCATTAAGAAAACTAAACTTGTAGTGTTTAGTTATTTGGTATTGTGTTTTCACTAATTTATTTAGGTGCCCACAAGGTTTAAACAAGTCAGAGTTGACAAAGACAATGTTGAATGTTTTGGGAGTAAGAAAGCAAACAAGTTATCACCAAATACTCAATAAGCACTTCAAACAAAGAAGCCTAGAAAGTCTTTTTGGAAGCGTTGGGATGCAAAATATCAAAAGTGCATCACAAAAAAGAGACAGGAAACATTATCTATAAATTGTGCCCTTAACTGCACAAAAGAAACAGCATATAATCATCTTAGCGAGTTAGCTGAAGAACTTACAAAAAGTAATATTTTCAATGATGCAAATTAATTAGAAACAGGTGTATGGCAGGGAGATATTGATACCTCTAGACTTTACCATCATGATGAAACTCCTCAGTTTGTAAACTATGGATTTGGTGATACTCTTAGTGGTTTAGTTTATGTTGGGAGTCAGTTGATAAGTGAAAACAGAGAATGAGTAACTATACATTCTTTTGTTTCCTTTAAAGGAGATATAGCAATATGCCACACCATATTCAAGGGAAAAGGGGTTAATGCCCACATGACTCAGAAAGAAGCAGTAATACAAGTTGCAAATCTTCTAATCTCCACAAATGACAATTTTAGCCAAGATCACAGTACACATGCTGTTGTCCTATCTGATGGTCATTCTTTAAGGTTTGACTATCATGCATTGACATTTCTTAGAAGCAAAAATATTCGACTTTTCATTACTCCATCTGACACAACTGGCATTACCTTGATCAAATCAATCAGAAATTGAACTTTGATTACCAAAGTGCTAAATCTGCACTTTTTTTCTTTGTTTATGACAATCAACAGGGAAGTTTTCATGCATATACTTGCAGAGTTATGGTCAGAGTGGGCATCAAAATAAACAATTATAAATCCAGGTAAAAAAAAGTTGGGATTTCAAGTATAGCAATCATTGTTGAGTGAATGCAGGAAGATAAGTTCTTTTAAACCAAGCTGTGTATTAATAAAAATACTGAAAATTATTAATGTGCAACAGCACTAACAGTTTCATCTACTAAAGATATTTGTTTTGGCTCAGCAAGCTATTGGAAACATAAAAACGAAAGTGCCATGGAAGATGATTAAGCAGTATTTCATAAATCAATATCATTTGATATATCTCCTTTAAAGGAGATATATCAAGTGATATTGATTTTATAAAAAAAGTAAATTTAAGCAACAAAAACAAATTAAAGTATTCTAAAAATGTAAGGGAAAATGTACATGTGTCAAGAATTTTTGTGTTGCAACTAAGCTTTAAGTAATGCTTATGTTGCCATAATGTTTTAAAGTCTAAAAGCAGTAAAACATCATTTCGAGGTGAAACAGGTTCAAAACCAAATATGTTCAAAATATGAAAGAGGCTCAAATTTAATAGCGGATCCAACTACGTTTACAATCCCTTTTTCCCCTTCTAAACCTTGTCTAGAAGTAAAAGAGCATCATTAGAAGAGCAAGCCTAAATATATCAACAGTATTCTATACAGGTATGAATAAGAGATTTGTAGAGGTAGAGAATGGAATCAAGAGTAAGATAATGGCAAGCACGATAAAGAGACGCAACCTTAGCAGATGCTAACTTTGAAATCAATTGTATGTATGGTATTCATAAAAGATGATCTAAGAAGATGTAAAGAAAAGGACTTAGTTAGAGGGTTACCATTCGTCAATATACGAATGTTGACAGTTGTAAGTTTTGTTGAAGTTAAAATTCACAAGCCACTGCAAGGCCCAATCTTTTATAGAAGTGAGATCAGATTCAAGATTGGCTTTTCATCAAGGAAGTGAGATTCAAGATCGGCCTTTTCAAAGGTTGTCAGGAAAATTATTAATTTAGATAAAAAAAAGTTCCAAGAATAAAAAAGACTTGAATAAAGCAGTAAGAAAGAAACGATTTTATAATCTCGAAAACTTTCCTCGTTGTTCCATAAAATGCAAGCTTAGGGAGAATACCAGCATGCCAAAATTTATAGAAAGCTTTCTTTGTAAAGTGCAATGGTCCTTGCCTCGCCGCCTCGATCTAATGAACAATAAAATCTTTTGATCATATGCAGTTAGCAAGTAAGCCATAGAACTAAAACCGTATTGATTGTCTAATAGTACTTTATTTGACTCAAGATAGGATGTTAGAAATTTGTTGGTCAAACACTCAAAAATTTGCTAATTACATATATAAGGCTGATTGGACAATTGTTTAGGGTTCAGAATGCTTACTTATAAAATGAAAAAATAATATAAATTATGCATAACTAGATTAATAATAACAAGAGTTATAACAGTTATAATTAAAATAATACTATTGATAATTATATAAATGACTATAGTAATTCTAATAATAATAGTAATAATAATTGCAATTAATAGTTATTAAATGTTTTTATAAGTATGTGTAAATGATATTTGATAAAAGTAAATAATACTTATTAGATATTAATTATTATAATCACAACATTTATAGTTATTATCATCATAATTTTAATAATTCTTAAAGAGTCAGTTACACTTAAGTTTGATCTAAGAAAATCAAACAATATTATAATTATGAGTTTATTATTAGTGTAGTACTACTAATAAAAAAATTAAAGACATATTGGACATGCATATAATATAAACATAAAAAAATCTCAATTAACAGGTGATAAGAAAAAATCAGGAAAAAACACTCATACAAAAATGAGTCATAATAATTGAATAAGAATCCTAACAAGAGTGAGAGATAACAATAAGTGATTAAAAGAATATCTAGAAATTAAAGTAAAGATATTTTTAAGAATTTCTTTATATTTTGTATAAGATAAAACAAAATGGTCAAGGTTTCTTATATTGCAGTTTTTATTTACAAAGCATACACGGCTCTTGTTCCATTCACAAATACAGAAAAAAGAAACAGATATATATATATATATATATATATATATATATATATATATATATATATATATATATATATATATATATATATATATATATAATATATATATTTGTTTATTAATTTATTTCTTGCAGAGTATGTATCTATTAGTACACTTTTTATGAAAAAAGAAACAAAATTTATAGTGAACTAACTGACTGTTTGTGTATATATATATATATATATATATATATATATATATATATATATATATATATATATATATATATATATATATATACATATATATATATACATATATATATATATATACATGTGTATATATATATATATATATATATATATATATATATATATATATATATATATATATATATATATATATAAGTTTATATTTATATGTTTATGTATATATGTTTATATATATATTTATATATATATATATATATATATATATATATATATATATATATATATATATATATATATATATATATATACACATATATATATGTTTATATATAGGTAGATTTCCTCTGTGATTAGTTGATCCACAATTTATATATCTTACTTTTTTTTACATTATTTGATCCTAGCAATGATTCCTGTTTACTCTACAATATTCCTTTATATCCACCTGTAATAACTAGCTATGTATAAAATTGTATAACTTAATAAAAACTTTTTGGCATGCTGGTCTTCTCCATAAGCTCTCTTCTTACAGTGTATCAGGTAACATCTTTAAGATTATTGAATTCTTCCTTACTAATTGTACTATAAAAATTGTCCTCGATGGACAGCATCTTCTTCATATCCTGTAACTTCAGGGGTTCCTTAAGATTTCATCCTTGGCCCTATACTTTTTTTAATTAACATTAACGATCTCCCAGAAATTCTCACATCTAAGGTTGCAATGTTTGCTGATGATACTACCATTTATTCTTATTTTGATAAAAAGCCAACACTCTCTGATTGCTTGGAGGGGGCATTTGAGCTTGAAAAGGATCTCACTTCTGCTACAGCATGGGACTCTCAATGGCTGGTGAACTTTAACTCAAAAAAAACTCAATTTTTTTCAGCTAATCGTAATTGCATTAATTTAGATTTTCCTATATTTATGAACGGTAATATACTCGATGAGTCATCTATTCTCCATCTTGTAAGATTAACCCTTACCTCCAATCTTTCTTGGAAACCATATATCAAATTGATTGCAATATTAGCTTCTGTTAAGATTGCATCTATATATTGTGCTTGCCACTTTCTTACTCATGATTATATTCTTTATCTCAATCAATCTCAAATCCGTCCATGTATAGAATTCTGTTGCTATATCTGGGGCGGATCTTCCAATGATGCCCTTTCTCTTTTAGGGAAGTTGCAAAAATGCATTGTAAACATAGTTGAATCTGCTCTCCAACCATTATCATATTGTTGTAATCTTACTTCTCTTTATCTTTTCTATAAATGCTACATTGGCACTGCTCTAAAGAGTTAGCATCTCTTGTGCTATCTACTAAATTTCATTCTCGTTTTACTCATCATTCAATTAATCTCATCCCTCATCCTTTTACTGTGACTGCTCCAAAGTGCTCCAAAAATTCTTATTCGTCTACTTGTTCCTTGAACATCGGTTCTTTGGAATTCTCTTCCTTCATCTTGTTTTCCCGATTCATATAATTTGTAATCTTTTAAGTTGTATGTTAATAGTTATCTTGCTCTATAAATTTCATCTTTTCTCTTCCAGTAACTTCCAACTCTAATAGTGTTTGCTTGCAGCCTCATTGGAAGTGAAGATGTTTAAAAAAAAAATTATTTAGAAAAACTTGGCATATATTTTAATGATTTTATATTTTGATAAAAATTTTTTAGTTTCTTTGTTTGTTTAATAAAAATCTTTTTAGAAGATGGAATGTGGGGTAGCTGGGGCATTACAAATTGTTCGAAAATGTGTGGTAGTGGAATAATATTTTTTAATAGAAGTTGTAATAATCCACATCAATCATTTAATGGTCGTGATTGCATTGGTGTCAGTAATTATACCGAAGACTGCAACACATATTTGATTTGTCCAGGTTGAAAAATGCTTTTTTATACTTTATGCAAATATAGTTAGTTATTTTTATGAAAAGTTTTTTAGAGTAAGCTATTCAGAAAAAATCTGTTGGTTTTCTATTTTTATAGTAAATGGTAATTGGTCAATATGGTCTTCTTGGTCGTTATGCAGTCAGCCATGCGGTGGTGGTGTAAAATCAAGATTTCGCAGCTGTTCAAATCCTACGCCAAGTTTTGGCGGTTTAGATTGCGTCGGAAATGTTAGAGGTTTTGAAAGTTGTGCTCAGCGAAATTGCATAAGTAATATTACTGCAACATTTGTTTTTAATAATGCAGCAACTCGTTTTTAAGACCAAAAAAAAATCATTCTCAATTATTTTAATTTTTTAGGATATATATCAAAGTTATATATCATAGTTCCTCATTATTTTGATTTTTCAGGATAGTAAATCATCACTCTCTTTTTTTTCTGATTTTTCGGTATAAGAGACCATTATCCATTACTTTAATTTTTCAAAATTGAAAACCATTTCTTTCTGGTTTATTGTTTTTAGAAAGGGAACCATTATTTTCCATTAGTTTAATTTAAATATATTAAACAATTACTATTCAATATAATGACATTTTAAACTAACTTAAATTATAACTAAATTTATAATTTAATTATAACTTTTTAAGTAGTTAAACCACTTTATATTAATCATTTTGCTAAAAATTAAAAATTTGAAATAATTCGTTATAGATTTTTTATTATTTTTTTTTTGAAAAAAAATATTTTGATGTTTTTATTATACTTTTTTGCAGTACATCTGTAATTTTTCATGTGGTCTCTCTCACCTTTTTTTATCATTTTTTGTTGGATCTTAAATTAGTAAATATTTAAAAATAATGAAATAAATTATGAATATGTTGTTTCTTTTTAAATCATATCACATTTATATACATTTATATCACATATTATATACATTTATATCACATATTAAATCACATTTATATACATTTATTAATGTGTGAATATGCCTTGAAATAATCTTGTCTCATAATACTTTACAAAAAATAATCTTCTCTCATAATCTTATCAAAATCTTGTGTATGTGTGTGTATTCGTGCGTGAACACGCGCACACACACTATCCTGCCATCATTTGATCCTAAAAAGATGTCTCTTTAGGACCAAATACCGGTTGGGTAAGGCAAATTTTTATTTTAAATTTACACTTTACTGTAATTCCGTTTTTATGTTATTTTATACTTTTAGTAGGTAATTTTAAATAATCGACATATTTTTTGTTTACCTCTGATGGTTAAAAAAATAATTTTATCATGTATGCAATATTATTACACACTATAATACTTAAACCTATTATGTTTAGTATTGTTTTATCAAAATACTATAAATTTACAAAATGTTGTACTTTAATATAATAAGATTTATATTACAGGTGTAAAATTGAATTTGGCTGTAAATTTCATTGATAAAGATTATACTAATTCATATTCTATATTAACAGTTAAACCTTGTATAAATCTTAGAAATGATATCCAAGATGCGGTAAGAAATGTTTAAATTTTTTTTTTTTAATAATTTTATGAGTAATAGTTTATGAGCATATTAATTGCTATAACAGTATTATTGAATTTTGTATTTAGATTGCTACACTATACAGAAGATTCGATGTTAATGCAACTTTTAATGTTGTTATAAATTCTATAGAGTAAGTAATACTATTAAAATGACAACATTTACAGCGTATAAAAAATTATACATTTACGGTGTAAAAAACGTTAGATATATTTTTGGAGAGCAAAATCAAATATTAGGTACGCAACAAAATAGCTTCTGCTAATATTGTTTTTATATAATTTGTTTGTGCATATAATTTCTATTGGTCTCATTATTTTGATCATGATCGTTTAATCTTTAATTTCATAATTTTATTTTCAAAATTCAATGAAATGAAAAAGAAATCGTACGTTTTGCGTTGACAGGCTTTAACTATCATAAGTTTTTCGTTAATCGGCCTTAAACGTCATCTAATTATCCGTTGATTAAATGTTATCTAGTAGGGTAGTATTGATATAGCTTGTTGTTTTTTGCCTAAAATGGTGGTTCTCTGAATCTTTTTGACATGGCTCATGGTTTTTAGCTTTTATCTTTTTATAATTTATTACACAACTCTTTCTGCTGTTCCCTGTAGTGTTTAAATCTCTAACAATAGGATTTTTTCCCTGCATGTTATGCAGGGATCCTCAATAATCTTTTTTTTAATTTATGTTTGAAAAGCTTCTTTCAAAACAAATTTTTTTTACACAAGAACACTAAAAAAAATCTAATGTTTGTCTCAATATTACGTTTAAGTAACTTTAATTATGATTCTATAAATAAAGTAATAACTTTAGTCAGGTGACAGGAATAATGTCGGAAAATGAATTTCGGAATAGTGTCGAATATATTAAATAGGCCTAATGTCGCAAAAAAAAAAGAATAGTGTCGTAAATAAATTTAATAAATAGTGTCGAAAACAAAAAAAAGGAATAGTGTCGCAAAAAATAATGAAATAATGTCGCAACAATAAAATCGGAGTAGTGTCGAAAACGAAAATAAGGAATAGTGTCGCAAATAGTAAAAACGGAATAGTGTCGCAAATAGTAAAAACGGAATAGCGTCACAAATAGTAAAGACGGAATTGTAGTCAGAGAAAATTAGCAAAAAATAGGGTCAAACCCAGACAAAAATAGTATAATGGTAAAATTTGGCAGGGAGAAAGTACAGTCTTTGGGTGGACGTAAAAAAAACCCAGTTGATTGCGCTACAGTAATATCCCTTTAGGGGCAATTTTAGAGGCAAAGAGGGTCCATTTTGACACCTCTAAAATCTTATAAACTTTACACTGTTAGATAGAAAATTTTTTCTTGAACAATATTTATATAAGAACAATGACTTATAAGAAATTAATTGAAAAATTATTCACGTTTAAAAGTGTAAAAGTTCCATTCGACGCTTTTGCTGCGATAAACGCTTTGTCATAATGTTGTGAAAATATTGTCAGCATTTTTGTTTGATATATATATATATATATATATATATATATATATATATATATATATATATTATTGAAAACATTTAATACGATTATATATTTATTTTTATTATACCTATTGTTTTCAATAAAAACGTAACTTTGATTCCGTTTTTTTGTTTTTGAGACTATTCCTTTAAATAATATGCGACATTATTCCGTTTTTTTGTTTTCGACACTATTTCTTAAATTCATTTGCGACACTATTCCGTTTTTTTGTTTTCGATACTATTCATTAAACTCTTTTGCAACATTATTCTTTTTTCTATTTTCGACACTATTCATTAAATTCATTTGCGACATTATTCCTTATTCTGTTATTCGACAATCAATCATGCGACAATTTGCGACACTATTCCTTTTCCATACTTTCGACAATCAAATTTGCAACAATCAAAATTTTGCAACACTATTTCGCCACACCCTTCAGTCTTGTTTTATTATATTTTAATTAAAGGTAGTTACGGAGGTGTGACGAAAGTTTAAAATTTAATTTATTTAAACTTTATTAGAGTCAAAATACATAACAAAATGCGTATATAAAAAAGATGTTACGGAGCTTCGGCTCTTGTTTCAATAAGTTGGATTGGTTTCAATTTATTTTCTCAAGTACGGATAATTCAAATTGGAAGTTATTACGGAGATCAAATGTGAAAACGCTTGGGCATTTTATCGAACTTTAGAGTTTTGATTCAAGAAAACTTTATTTTAATATTAAAAAGTTATACTAAAACATCTATGAAAGTTGTTTATAAACTGAATTAAAAGTTTTAATTTAAAAATACCTTCGTTACACATCCAATAGACCTTCAAATGTAAATTAAAATACCAAATCAAAAGATTCATTATTGTTATCAAAGTCGAAAATTTTATATTGTTTTTACAAAAATATGAAGTAATTTTTATACTATAAAAGCCTAAATATGAATTGTATAAAACCTATAAAACCATAAATATAAATAAAAAGTGTTCGACATCAATTTTTTATATATAGAACTGTAGTCAAGGAAGTAGGGGTTAGATATTTGTGATAATCTTTTCATAATATATTTAAGCTTTTATCTAATTTCATTTATGTTATAGTTTTTTACATTTTCAACTTAACTTTTGTTTATGTTTAAAACGGCTAATTCCTTCATAAAAATTTTATCTGTTGCTGTATATATTTCATCTATTCCCCCACCCCTTTATTCCTTGCAATGGTTTTGGGTACGAGTCTGTTATGTAATGTTTTTTGTAAGTTTTATAATCTTAAGTAAAAATGGTGATTGTAAACTATTTATGTTGGTGTTCCTTTCCAATTTTCCTATTTATTTCGGTGTTCTATTCAACTATCAAAAAACTTAAGTGCAGGCTAGCCTCCGTCATTTCTTAGTTTGATAGTCACCTTTGTGATTTTTTGAGTGAGACTTTCATATACGTTATATCATATATTGCACATTTTTATTTTTTTATGTTTTGTGACAGTTTGAATATTAAGTTTAGAAATTTAGTAAAAAATTTAATTTTTAACTTAAAAACATGATTTTTTCCTGAATTTTTTGTTTTAAGTTATGACCAAAAATGCTTACTGTGGTTGAATAACAGGTTTCTATTTTTATTACTCGTATACACAAATCAGGAATCGTATTCACAGATAGAAGTTTAACTTACTAGTTATTAATGGCTACAAATGACATAAATATAAAATTTCTTGTGAAACGAGGCAGGAAAATTTGTTCAACTACAAGCTCCGATAAACAGTGAGGTTTATCCGATAAACAGTAGAGTAGATAAGAAAATATCATTTTTATTAAAACTTTACACTTTCTTTTTTAAATATTACACTCTTTTTTTACAATCAGTCATGATATTTTTATTGGTTGCTTACAGAATAATGACAATAGTTTTTACTTTTATTTTGTTTCTAATTATAAAAACTTGTCATTAACATAGAAAAAGACACGCAATAAATCCCATGTTCCTTAAAATAGGATAAACCCATCTAAAAATGACTCCATTCACGGCTATTGACATGTACTTCTGCAAATAAGACGGCCCTAATACCAGACAAACTGTTTATATATTTTTGCTAAAAACATCATACAAACTTAAAAAAAAAGTTGTTTGGAAAAATATTTATAAATGAATATTGCTTATTTCGCCAAACAAAAATAAAGTATGCTTCGGAGAAAATATTTACCTAAACAAATAACTTTATAATTCTGCTGTCAGAAAAAATATTAATGGTATAGAAAATTAGATCCTTTACATGTCAAAAGCGAACAAGCATTTGACATAAATCTTTTATTGCTAATCCAAGAAAAGATGAATATCTAATAAGAGCGTAAATGAGAATTGCTTATTAAAAAAAAACATCAGCAATTTTGAAAGAAAAGATTAGTAGATGTTTAGTTTATGTAATGTATTTTGTTATGCTTGCAACAATATCTTTACATAAAGAGCTACATCATAAATTGTAACTTTTTTTTTATTAGGAGTCGGCCATAAGTGTTTTTGATGACGTTATTCATCTTTATTTTTGAGAAGAAGTGTAAAGAGTCCTTGCTTTATATTATTTCTGTAAACAAACCGTAACTTTCTTCATATATTTCTTATTTGTAAGAAATGGAAAGTAGTTGAAGTTAATCGGATTTGAAAGACATCGGAAGATAATCGGATTTGAAAGACAGAAAAAAAAAAAATTTTAATTTGCTTAATCACGGTTTACATAAAGTAGTTTTTAAATAGTACATCTGTATTTTTATTTTATTAATTAGTTAATATTTGTGCATAGTATTTATGACATTAGACGTTCTTATTTTATATATATATATATATATATATATATATATATATATATATATATATATATATATATATATATATATATATATATATATATATATAAACATTGTTGTTATTGTATTGCATACTATTATTATAAATGTTTTATTATAACCGTATCTTTGAGGTTATAAACGAATGGTTATAAATAAATGTGTAATTAAAAAAATAAATTACACACGCATTACAAAGCCCAAACAGATTTATTTCATCTAATGAGTTGAAAATATTTTCAAATAGAAGTTATTTTAAGCATTTTATAATTTGAACTGAAACTATTTGGCTGCTTTACCCTGGAAACAAGCTTTTTTTAAACTATTTTGTTTCATCGTCTTAGACATAATAATAAGGGCAATAATAAGGGCGATAAATATTTTAAGATCTTAATAATTTAAATTAATTTATCTTAATGCGCATATATATGTATATATACATATGTGTATATATATATATATATATATATATATATATATATATATTATATATATATATATATATATATATATTCAGCAAATCTTTTAGTATTATCAACGAGGAAAAAGTTTGTTTATTATTTTAAATAAGATACTATTTGGAAGAACAGCTAGAGCATCAAATTTCGATGCGGCAAACTATTTTGTTTTTATGATTTAAGGAAGCGTGTTAATCCTGCTTGCGTCGTATGAATTTTTAAACGTGTTTCCATTCATCATTCTAACTTAATGGAAATTCGATTTTAAATCGAATTTCCATTATTCATCCTAGTTTAATCAAATCTAGTTTTACACAATTTGAGTTTGTTTCTTCTAAATTTAAAAAAAACTCAATCTTGCCTGTTTGGCCTTTCCAAACGTTGTGGCCTCTTAATAACTGTCTATTCTTGACATGAGTAAAGACTCTGATTGCATAACTTGACGAGTTTCTATTTACGTAATTAGGTTTTGCCTGTCTTTCTATGAAAAAACGTCGTGACACGTAAAGCATCTTTCACTTTAGTCTGCAAGCCAGACTAACATCAGAGAAAGAGCTCAATCAGTAAAAGTTTTTAACAAATATTTTGAGAGTTAAAGAAATCATTGCTACTCTATAAATATACTTGTACTACTTTAAAAGTTGTCTAAATACCAGATGATACATGGTCGAGTCTCAAAAAAAAGATAAAAATTCTTCGATTTGATTTGTGTAATGTCTTCAACGTATATCAATTCAACAAGATGAAATTCAGCAATTACATTTTGAGTAATTGTTGATTACTCAAAATCTGCTTGACAAATTTTTTTACTTTTTTTTTGCCGAAATAAAAATGTGTTGTTGTTTGGTTGTAATGGTAATAATTATTGGCTATCATTTTTATCGGATTAAAAAGTGAACAAATCTTAAATCGAAAAAAAAAGTTTTTTTCTTATAAATCCTTCATTTTCACTTGTTGGCATTTTAAAATTGACCGGTGTTTCTCGATTTCAATTAGATTTATTTTGCGGCAATATAAACAGACTAAATATATCGAAAAAGAAGCTTCGAAGTCTAATGCAACAATAGTATATACATATAAATAGTTTAAATTTTTTTCAATTTGTTGAAAGAGAAGCTAGAATCGGAAAAGGGAAAAGATTTAAGTGACATTTTCTGAAAAAACAAAAGTATGTTGGCTCGATCACGCCTAATTTTTTTACATAGTAATGCTGATACTATCAGCATTACTGTATAAAATATCACCTACCCAGTGGGCAACACGACGTCCGTGGGACGTCCTAAAGACATCCGTTTTGGACCAGTGGACGTCCCAACTGGACGAAGCGGAGACGTCCAAAGGACGTACCAAATTAAACGCTTTGCGTCTGTCCCAAAGGGACGAAATAAAGACGTCACTAGGACGTCACCAATTTCTCCGTTTTACGGATATCTTTATTTTAGGTTTTTTTTTATAAAATAGGGATGTCAAAATCCGCTGTTTATGACTATATATAGTCAATTTGTTATTTAATATAATTAATTTAATATAGAAATATTTAATATATTAAAATATATAAGGTAAGTGTGGGTATTAAGGCCCGGCGGGTAATAAGGCCCACTAATCCAAACTTAGGGAAAAATAAATTGTGAAACTTTTTTTCGACATTAAAATATTAGAGTTATCTGGTTTTATCACTGGCAGCAAAAAAAAATCAGCATTTCTTTACATTTTCATTTTTTTAGGTGGGCCTTAATACCCATACTTACCTTATATATATAAAAATTTATAAAATTTTTAATATAGTTAATTTGTTATTTACACCTTAGGGTGTGAATAACAAATTAACTATATTGTTAATTTGTAATATTCTTCAGTAAGTACAATTCTCTCTCGGGTCAGAGAACAATGTTTATTCATAAAAAAAAAAACAATTATTAACTAATAATTTTAAAATCTAAATCGCCAAAATAGATTCTGCTAAAGCAGGCATAAAACAAAATAAGATAATAAAACATTAATTAGAAGGCTCTTAAGACTCTTCGTTCCTACTTCGAACAGCTCTTTTGAGTAAGTCTCCAACGTTAAAATCGATTAAATCTTTTGTCAAGTTCTTTGTAGGATCCAGAAAAGCTCCTAAAGGGAAAATTTTTTTTTGTAAAAACATATCAATAATATTTACATCACCAAATTGCTTATGAAACTACGTTTTTTTTTAATTTTTTAACTGTAAATTACAAGTGCTTCATGCTTACGCCATTTTCATGTAACTTGTATTTTTTTAAATACGTTTACTTTTTAAATACAAATTTTTAATTTGGATTATTATTTTTATATTATTACTTCACTACGTCATCGAGTTATTTCACTTAATTTTATGGAAACAGTTAATACTAAAGCACAATAAGCTTTTAGCTCACGGACGTCTTTTATGATACAAAAATTAGCACGAAGAAACATTTTTCAATTTCTTCAGCTTTATTCATGAAATGATTAGTGTGTACTAGGGTGTCCCAAAAAAAAAAAAAAAATACCTCTTAATTTTTTCCCATTCTCTGAGGTCAAAATAGGCTAAAATTACCAAAAAAATACTTTTTGTTCCAGTAAAAGTGATAGCTGCAAAATTTCGTTTTTTAAAGAAAACTTTTTAAATATGTAAAATATCTAACAGTCTAATTTCGTTTTATCCGCTATTTTAACTCCCCAACATGAATCCAGCTATCCTACCAGCTCATTAAGCTCCGACAAGCATGAATCACAACCGATTGAAACCCTGGTTAGTAAGCTCTGTTGACCTGCTAACAACTGGTAGCTTTGGTTTCCTCATATGAATCTGCTCAGACAAATTAAAATGTGCCATTTTAATAATCTTTTTCGTTTCCTGATTCATCACCTAGGATATATTCTTAGTCATCCTATAGGCAAGCAGGTATAAAGCATTTACAAAACACCTATGGAATGAATTATTGCTAATATTTTTAAAAAACAACCTAACTTGTTATGCATTCTAATCAAACCTCATGTGCTCCGTCTTATCTACCTTGCTCTGAGTGACTAGCCTTTATATAATCTTACATATAGTGCTTTTCTGTGCTATTTTATCTTCTCATCAATAAGATCCTCTACAAAATGAGAAATGTCCTCCTCCAACATTCGTTGCCTGCATATAAATTAGAACAGAGAAGGTTGTGAAGATGGTTAAAACTCCATAAAAGAACTTCAGTGTTGGAGTGTTGAAAGCAGTGATGTAAAGTTCTTTCAAAAGGTTGTTTTTAAACAACATTAAAAGGGAGGCCCTAAAGTTCCTCAAGAGGCCATTGACCACAGAGATATTTAACACGGGGACCACAAGAAGCTATGTGAACTAGTTGTCTTTTACATGTTTTTTTATATAAGAATTATACGTTTATGAACATATAAGGCTCAGGTTATGTTTAAAAATTAGGTGTGTGATAAGCATTTTGTTGCGTGTTACTTTAAATCAGGCATGTTTATGAGCAGAATACTGAAATTTTCGTTAGTGTTTATTTGATGCATGAAAACCATTTAATGTGGTTATTGCTTTGCTAAACAAAAATATTTATATATAAGTATAGATGATTTTTTTCTTAACCACAAGGTTTTCGAGAATGCACACGGTTTTGTAAGCTTAAGAATAATTAAGAGCCTCCTAAAATAATTTAAATAAGCGTAACCAAGCCTGTTACAAAAACCCAAAATTCATATAAAATAAAAGCATGCATCACACTAATAATAGATTGCACCTTGCTATCTAACTATTCAACAATAAGTGTTTAAAAAACAAAAAAATGAGAAAAATGTTCTAAGAAATTAAGTAATATTGATAACAAAACAACATTCATTTTCAAAAGATTTGATTCTTTTAAATTTTACAAAAATCACTTTTTAACAACTGATTTTGTTTTTTGGTTATTAATAGCCTCAGTGGACTTCAGAGAATGGCAAAAACTTTAGAAATGTTCTCAAAAAGAAAAAAGAAAACTATTTCTGGTACATCCTTTTGGTGAGCGTAATTTAGAGCTTTTGTTAAAGCTCTAAATTACGCATGTTTTTGAGTACAAATTTAATAATACCGGAATTCTTAAAGGTGTTTACTTGATGCATGAAAACCATTTGATGAAGTTGTTTTTTATTAGTGCAAAATAAAGATATTTATGTATCAAATTCTAAGAAAGTATGACACATTTTGCCTAAACATACCCGAGCCCAAATCTAAAAACCAAAATATGCTTTTAAAAAGTCATAATAGCACTATTCTGTACTTAGGCATCATTATTAACTTTTTAAAAACAAAATTGAAGATAAAAATAAATTTTATTACATATTAATCCAACATGTAACAGACATTTATTTTCAAAAAAATCAATTTTTTCAAATTTTACAGCTATCACTTCCTGGCTACAAAAATTTTTTTTCTTTTGATTTTTAGTGTTAGTGGACTTAAGAAAATGGGAAAAAAATTAGAAGTATCCTGAAGAAAAAAAAAATTATGTTTTTGGGACACCCTAGTGCATATCGTAAACCTTATGGAAATATTGAAAATACATACTTAGCAAGCAACGATAGTGCATAGTCTTTGAAAACGCTCTTTTCCCAGTTTTTCCATCTTTACTAAACAAATCTTGGACACTACGAACCATTAAGGCATCTAATCCAAGCTGTACCTTTGCTCGTACATCTTTTCCTCCAATCGCCTTTATAGCCATTTTCTACAAAAATGTAGTTTTGTGGTAAAAAGTTTTATAAAATTTTTATTTTGATAGAGAAATGTATAGTATTCCATTCAAAACTTGCAAATAAATTCACCATATAAGTACCAATAAATTTTCATTCAAGTTCCAGTTCACAAAATTTTATAATAATGAATATGTTGTTTTTTTATTAATTTTTTTTTTTTTTTTGTAATGTTTAAGGTCCATATTTCTACACTTGTGTGATTTGGACATGTTTCCATAATGCCATTTTCTAATTTAAATGACTTTCTGGAAGAGTTGAAGCAACTTTTTAAAACCGGATGACCTTCCTGGCATTAACCTGTTTTGCAGATCAGGACTGAGTATTTTTATTGTGATATTACTACTATATATATGATAATATATGGCCTACTCTCTCAAAAACCGTTTTACATTGTTAAAATAATGAGTACAATAAAAAATATGTGATAATTAGGTTTCCCCTTCTATCAAAATTACCTGAAAATGTTCACCGTTAACAATTAAGAGCCAACTCTTAGACCTCTTAGAATGGTACTATCAACAACATAAAATTATGAACATATAAAATGTAAATTAAATAAGAAGGTATTATTTAATCTCAAAGTTACTTAAAAAAAGTATTTGTTGCACAAACTAATAACAAGTTTTACCTTTTTATTGCAATAAGTTTTATTTTCAAGTTTAATTTCCTCTTAGTCAAACTCTTCTATAGATGACATAGGCTGAAGGTCCTCCACCCCAACAATTGCATCAAGTTCATTACCATCAATCAGAGATGCCAACATATTCATGATATGGGTTTGGTTTTCCTCTAATTTTTCCATTTTCATAAACATAACATACTGAAACTCTAAAAAATAATTAAGTTATGTAATCAAAATATTCTTTACAATCATTTAATTACATCTTTACAATCATTAAATATATCTTTACAATCATTTAATTAATCGCCAGAACTTTTTTTTCTTTATACATCACAGAGATTAAGACTAATTAATAAGTAAAAACCTTTTGGTTATTTAAAATATACTTGTAAATTTATATTATCAATAGACCTTGACTTTTGGTAATAAAACCTATAATTAAATATAAAAAATTGAAATAGGACTATTGACGAAAAATCAAAGTATTAAAAGAAGGACTTATGTTTATTTGTCATTTCCTTAAACCCGGCTCCACCATCAGCAAAGGTATTTTTAGGTGTTTTAAAACTTTTGTTAGCAGAGCGAGGAAGAGGAGGGGCTTCCGAAAAATCTTCTCTTCTAGTTTTACTGGGTGAAGATGCTGAAGTATTTAGGGTAGGTGATGTAATTTTGTTTTACTTAAAAGATGGAGAGATAGGTCTGAGAGTGCTGCAATTTTTTCATTGTCTTGTTTTGGAATAGTACGCTTAATTCTTTTTATAGACGAATTCAATAAAGTTGATGATGATGATGATGATGATGATGATGATGATGATGATGATGATGATGATGATGATGATGATGATGATGATGATGATGATGATGATGATGATGATGATGCAAAGACAGGAAGAATCTCTTCTTGGGAGTGCTTTTTACCTATGTTTACAACCGTGGAAGGCTCCTTCTTATTGTATAATTTCTTCAATTCCAAAACTGGACTTATAGTTCGTGGGTGTTTTTTTGGCAGTACTAAAAAAATATACAACTCTAAAACCCTGGACAGAGTAGCCACTTAGTTATCCAAAGAAATTAATTTACAATTTAAAATTTTTTTCTGCCTATTATTATTTAGACTCTGTGGATCTGAGGTAGAAAAACATAATAAAAACTTGCTGAATATTATACTATATCTCAGTGGAAAAAGTTATGTGAGTTGCAAACCACCTCAAAGTTTATTAAAACTAATGAAAAAAAGAAGACACTAATGAAATACCATTGGCATCATCAGAAGATGATACATCCTCAGCCGTAGTTGCAAAATCAACCAACTCCTGTGCTTCCTCACGTGTGCCTTGGTGGAGCAAAACCTCTACTATTGAGTATGTCATCCAATTAGGGCCTGGTGATTCATATTCCTTAAAGTAGAAATCCAGAGACTTTGATTCGTTTAATGGCCAGAAAATTTGCTGATGTAAAGTATCAACCCACGGACAAGGCACAATGGTTTTCCACTCTGAACCATTTTCCAGGACAACACATGCAGCCCAATATCTAAAAGATAAGTATACAGTATTTATTCATTGCAAAGTTAATGAACTTAGTCCATAAAGACTTATTCCTTGTCACTATTATCCAAAACTCTGGAATATATCTTCCTCTACAAACCTGCAATTAGGAGAAAGTGAATTTTAAGTGAGTACTTTAAAAGCAAGTGAAAATTTAAAACATTGAATAAAAATAAACTAAAAGAGCTATAAGAATAACTTATTAAGACCATTCAAGCATGTTTACATATCTTGTGTTAAAGGTATTATAACATAACTATTTCTAAATGGTAAGCATACACATTTTCGAACTAGATCAGTTTTTTGAATAATACATTTTATGGGGCAGGCATTTACTTTAATATGATATATATCAAGGTCTCTTAAGTCAACAAATTGAGTAAAGAAATATTCAAGTGCAGATTTTGGATAAAAATCACACTGGAAGCCTCCATCTTGACATATAACAGTGACAAACGCAATGCCATAACAGACCAAAAAACATGAATCTTTTGCACCAACTCGTATCTTTGAAAAACTTTCTTCCTTTAAAGATGGAGTATCTTCAAGCTCACTTAGTCTCAAAACAATTTGCATAACTGGATTATGTTTTCCACGAATTAATCGCTTTATCTGACACAAGTAGTTTTCAAACTGAAAAGCAGATATTTCATCCAAGCTGCACTGAAGATACTCCACATCATCAGCAATGTGTAACAGTCCATGTACATTATATACATTAAAAGAAGAGCCATAATGCTCTTTGGAATTCTTAACAAAGTATTTAAGCAGCTGTCTTGCTGACTCAATGTTACTATTACGTTTAATAGTGTTCTTCTCACATAACATTCGAATAGCAAGCGACAAACTCAAAAAATGCTTGTAACTTTGTTTAATTAATACACCTTTCAATGCAACCAAACCAGTATAAAGAAGAAAACTACGTAGCTTGGTTGCTTTCCACCAATTCAATTCTGATATTGACCTTGGTTGGCGGACAAAGTCACTTGGCAATCTTCCATTAAACTTTAATAACTGCTCAGAAATTATATTTTGCTGCACGGACAACAACCAACCATCAAATATACCAATAAATGCACCTTTTAAAAAATGTAACAAACAACGCACCACTCCGAGACAAACTAAATGCATATAGTCTAATACAAAATCTTGTATAAAATTAATTAGCAATGGAAGCAAACATGAATAAGAGTATTGATGTCGCTTCCCACTGGCATCTGGAAAGGAGTAAGAATGGTTACGAAACATATCATTATTGTGTAAAGTAACATTTTCTTCTAAATCATCAAACACAGTCCTTTTATGCTTTTGCATACCTCTTTGGGTATATCTTTCACAAGAGTAATACCCAGTATGCTGAACAATGCCTTTTAAAAGTGCTCTTGCCGGAGCGTCACAAACAAAGCAAAACACTGATAAGTTATATTGTTTACCGTTTATGTTTATTACTGATTTAGAGAGCTCCTTCAATTCTTGCACAAATTCAGAAAAAAACTTTGTCATTTTTGGTTTAGATTTGCCACCAAATAAAGCTACCATAAATGGTTGAAACTTTCCAAACTGAACTAAGATTGGCCATAATTGATATGAGCTAGATTTCCATATAGGTAGAACATCTAAATTCACATTTAACCAAATATCCTGTGATTGGTATTCATGTAAATTCAATATTCTTTCAATATTTTTTTTTATTCCAAAATATACATATGTCTTGTCTACAACAACAGCTACATCGTTTTTATTCTTTGTACCTAATAGCGTACGAGAATCTTTGGGTAAAGAATGACCTTTTTTAATCAGAAGTGCTTACAATTCATTCACACATTGTCGGGTACATCCATGTTTCAATGACCAAAGTTTTAATGATTTACAAAATTGGGAATCTAAGAAATCATTATACTCATTTTATTTAAGTTATCAGAAAGATTTCCTGTAATTGATTCACAAGAGTTTATATCAGAAGTATCATTCTCATTATTGCTCACTAAAACAGAATCATCAATTGGCTCACTGAAAAAACTGCTGTCATGCTCACTGCTATTATTATTGTTACATGAACTTGAAAAACTGCAGTTAAGATCAAAACATTGATTATTTGAACTAATATATTCATTAGTGCTAACATTTGGAATATCTTCATCATTGTTAATTTTATGTTGGCTAAGAGAAACCACTTCAGATAAAGCATACACAGTATTACGATGATGACGCCATCGAAAATGTCGGTCTCTTTGACAAAAATAAAAATATATATAATGAAATACTCAATAACCAAGGAAACTTAAAACATTTTTTGATTTTTCAAAGAACATTAAGGTAAGTATGGGTATTAAGGCCCACCTAAAAAAATGAAAATGTAAAGAAATGCTGATTTTTTTTTGCTGCCAGTGATAAAACCAGATAACTCTAATATTTTAATGTCGAAAAAAAGTTTCACAATTTATTTTTTCCCTAAGTTTGGATTAGTGGGCCTATTACCCGCCGGGCCTTAATACCCACACTTACCTTATTTGAGAAGGAGAAGTAAATTGGTGAAAATCTAAAATTAATGTGGTTAAAAACAAAAATAATGTGTCCATCAAAAGAAACTTTTAACATGGTTGTTGTTATAATTTGCTCCAATCTGAGATAGTGGCAAATTACAACATTTTTCTTGGAAATAAGGTGATATAATGGTAAATAAGTCTGATGATCAGGAATACTATTAAAAGATTTAGTGGCAATCCAGTTGAATGTTTTTTGTTTTTTTTCAACTTAAGTAATTTTAAGTTCTTTAACCCTGTTGAAAGTTGAAACTTTTCCCCAAACATATTCCTAACAACATTTATTCATTGCAAAGTTAATGAATTCAGTCCATGAAGACTTATTCCTTGTCACAATTATCCAAAACTCTGAAATATATCTTCCTCTACAAACCTGCAAGTAGGAATAAATTTTAAGTGAATTTTAAGTGAGTACAAATACTATCTGTTGGTGCCCTGAGGTAGCGATTCCACGGCTTAACAAAAAACATTTGACGTTTGACAAAAAACACGTAATTTTTATAAACTTTGCTCTGTTATATCTTTTTGTATGGTTAAGCCAGCGCCTTGAGATTTTTTGCATCAGTTAGTGTTACTCAATTTCTTTCCAACCATATATAGAAAGTACTAAGCTTTGTATGGCTTCATTTATATATTACCCATATCTTGAGACCACTTTTCATAAAAAAACTTGCCGCGGGAACGTTTTTTTAAAACGAAGCTTTTGAAGGTAAGGATTCCTAAGATCTTAAACACATCTAATTTTTATGAAACTTTCCATATTTATTAAGAAAAGGACGGGGAATCTAATGGAATCTGGACGTTTTTTAACATTTATACAAAAAATTTTAGTTCTCAGCGTTTAAAAACTTCAAGGTTGATTTATATATAAAAAAAAAGTGTTTTTGAAAAACGTCCAGGTGAAAATTGCAAGTTTAGCCTTTCCTCTATTTAAAACAAGTATTTACTTAAGTTTACCTAAAGAATTGGTACCTAGGATTTGCATATATAAATTATGTGTATATATATATGCTTTTGTTCGCGTATTTAATGACGTTATCTGTTTTGATTTTTACGTTTGTTTTGGTTAGATTATGAAAATTAAATTGAAAGTGAAAGTATAACTCTTAAAATTTTAATCAAATGAAAATACATCTTTTACTTTTTCCCAGGTAAAAGGTCTGCATTCTTCAAGAAAGTTAAAATCTTGATTTTTACTATTTTAACTACAGGTTGCTCTTATTTAAACTGTTTTTTTCAAAACAAAAACCTAAAAATAGTATTCAACAAAAGCTTATGAAAATGGAGTTGTGTAAGAAATTCTTTATATCTTTTTATACTTATTGCCTCTATTTGTTTGTTGATTAAATACTATGAACTCTTGTAATAATTATTTTAATTCCTCTTTTTTAGGTGTTGACATTAACAATAGTCTCACCAAAATGGTTGCTCCATCTATAAGTCAAGAAAGTAAGTCAAAATTATTTTTATTAAAATAATTAGGAATACTGTAGCATAAATTTTTTTCATTTTATTAATTCTATTTATTGAAACCAAAATAATCCACCCCTTATTTTTCTTTATGTCACTTAAATTAAGTTTAATTATAATTTTAGTATCTGACACTGTTGTGGATTATCTTAATATTAATGGAGGTTTCCATTTCAGATAAAAAACTACCTATATTATCAGGTGATTTGGCCTATCAAATAAAAAAATACAAACAGAGAATTAATCATCTTAAATTACAAAATAGACAAATTAATAAAAGATGTAATGAATATAAAAGAAAATATCAAGCAATCTTGTCAAAATATAATGTCAGAAATGTCAACAAAAGAGAAGTTAGAAAGGATTGTAGGATTAACCAATTGTTGCAAAAAAATTTTAGATTAGAAAAAGAAATTGATTTGGCTAGAAAACGTTCTCAATCAGATAGACAAAAGGCATGGTATTTTAAGAAAAAAATTGAAAACACTGTTTTGAAAACATCTGATGAAACGAATGATTCAATCTTAAAGGAGAGTTTAAATTACTTTGAAAATCTTTTAGAAGAGCTGAAGGAAAGAGTTAACTTTTTTGAAAAAAATGTAATTGATGTTTTTGAAGGAGGTAGATATAATGATGAAATTCGCTCTGTATATTATGACCTTTAAAGTAAAAATGTTTCTGTTAACAATGTCGAATCAGGTATTAGAACTGTACTACAAAAAATGGCTGGAATTTCATGTGGCACACTTCCAAAAAAATCTTTGGCTGCTGAATTTTTTAGTGAAATGAACCTTTTATCAAAAGCACAGGTTAGAGAGGCTATATTGGATAGTACACACAATGTTCTTCATACAGATGGCACAAAGTATAATTTTAGAGAGATTGGTAGTTTTTAAGTCACAACGTCATCTGGAAGCTACACGTTTGGGATAGAAGATATGTTTTCAGGCGAGGCACAATCTTATTTTGGAGAGCTAAAAAATTTACTCACTGATATGTCTCAGATATTTTCTCCTGAAAAGGAAAACTATGAGGATGATCAACGGAAGCTTATTTTTTCGTTCAAATCTTTGATGACAGATCGCACCATAGTTAATTCAAGTTTTTTTAGCCAATTTAAACATTGGAGAGAAGCAATTTTGCCTTTTGTTGTTGAAAACTATGATCTACTTCCTTTAAATGAAAAATGAAAAATTTCTCAAATGCATCATGTTTTTTGTGGCTTACATGTTATCCATAATTTAGGAATATATGCAGAAAAAGCAATCATAGAATGGGAAAAAGTGGTTGAGCAGGAAGGTAGTGTTCATGGTGGTTTTATAAATTCTCAAAACTCACGTACCTTTGATATTTTGTATGAACTTTCAAAACTTACAAGCTATAGACATGGCGATCAACGGAACGGGAAAGCTGATGAATGGAGGGCATTTTTGCGTAAAAAGTTTTCAAAAAATTTTATGGTTTCATTTCTGCATCATCGGTTTAACATTATATTTTTACTTGGTGGAGCAACGTATTTTCATAAAGATCATCTTAAATAATTTGTTTTTAATCTTGATGGTTCAAATTTCCTTAATGAATCAATTAGGCATGATATTGACAACATAATTTTTCATGCTTCAACCAGAGCTCTGGGAATTTTTAATAAACTGATATCAGGACCTCTTTTTCGTATTATTGAAGAGGAAGGTCATATTTTTTCTTTAAATACCGTTTGGTCGCAAATGTTTAATTATTTTGTTTGCTGTTCTTCTGATGCATCAATAATGTTAAGTGGTTCTACATTTTTTGATGTCAAATATCTCACTAAGGATGAATTGTTTGATTGTTTGTTTTTTAACTGTAATGACCCACTTTTGGATGCCTTAACACAAGAATGTCTTGAAGTTATATGTTATTCGTGTTCAGTTATGATCCAGAGTCAGTTAAGAGACCAGATGTTGGTGTCCTTGAGGAAACTCAAAACTGTCCGCGTACTAACATTGTGTCTGAACGTGACTTTGCTTCTTATGACCGCAGGTTAAAATGAAACCTAACATGACAACAGTAGCTGCAGCTGGTCTCATCATGTTTAACAATAACAAAACAGCTGATTGGATATATGGGAAATCCCAGGAAGAATCTGCGAGGCTAGTTTTACTAGCAAGGCGAAATAGAAAAGGATATATCAGAAAGTACAGAGAAAAAAAAGCAAATATATTGCAGTACAAAATCGATGAGATGGACAAGCGCAACTAAGAAAAGGAAATAAAGGAGCAAAAGGCAAGCGAAGAAAAAGAGCTTTTGACAACAGAAATTGGGAAGGATGGTGGTTTAATTTTGTGTAAAGAGGATTTGGAGCAAATCTAAGGTACTGAAAATGAAATTGTAATGAAGTTGCAAAGACAAATTAAATTTCAAAAAAAAATACTACAGCAAAAATTTCCAGAAAAGTGGCTACAGTTAGGAGAAAAGGTAAAAGGTGAAAATTACAAAAAATTTGGTATAGAAGCATTAAAAACAAACCTGCTATCAATTTTTAAGTTTTTAAAAGATGCTCCAGAACAACGAGCAAATACAATAAAATGTTCAGTCATCAGACAGAATAATGAAAGACAAGAAATGTTGTTAACATTAAAAAAAAAAGGTCAGATTAGAGGGTGACACTAGATTATTAATGGAAACTAGAAAAATAATAAGAGCAGGCACATCAAAGGGAGGGGTTCTAAAGTTTTTAGGCATAAGAATTAAACATAAAATGGTAGATGAAGGTGGAAAGGATGTATGGTATTCAGGGCTCGTAGTAAGTGTTTTAGATGACAATGAATTTGATGATGAATGCGAGTTTGAGATACTATATGACGGATTTGAGGATAAATACGATATTGAGTTAGTCAAAGAGTGGAGGATGAAATGTGTTGTGATGGAGGGAAAGGCTGATGGTTATGTGGAGGGCGAAATTCGAAAAAAACAAAAATGTTGTTAATATTGTTTTTGACGCAATGTCAATTCAACTTCAATTTATTGCATTTATATTTGCTATTATTATTATTCAATTTAATGCCTTTATGTTTGTAATCAGTTTGGTCATCTGGAGCAGTGTTTTCGCACCCACAATTCTTTATATGTATATTTGATTTCTGTTGGACCTCTGCAGCCATGACAACATACTGGTAAGTTATGCTTTCTATTTTTGCGCTGATGTACCATTAATATATCTATCCTTGTGTTTAGGTATTTGTGAGTCATTATATGTATATTTTTGTAGGTGCATCTACAAGTCATAATATGAATACCTGTCTTCTGTTCACCTCTACAGCGGTGCTGATCTACTGATTAGTAATTATTTGTATGTTTGTGTTTACGCACCCGTAAGTCATTATATGTATGTTTGTGTTTATGTACCCGTCAGTCATTATATGTATGTTTGTGTTTATGTACCCGTCAGTCATTTTGTGTATGTTTGTGTTCTGTTGGACCTCTGGAGCGGTGTTGACGCACCCGTAAGTCACTATATGTAAGTTTGTGTTTATGTACCCGTCAGTCATTTTGTGTATGTTTGTGTTCTGTTGGACCTCTGGAGCGGTGTTGACGAACCCGTAAGTCACTATATGTATGTTTGTGTTTATGTACCCGTCAGTCATTTTGTGTATGTTTGTGTTCTGTTGGACCTCTGGAGCGGTGTTGACGCACCCGTAAGTCACTATATGTATGTATGTGTTTATGTGCCGGTTAGTCATTATGTGTATGTTTGTGTTCTGTTGGACCTCTGGAGCGGTGTTGACGCACCTGTAAGTCAATATATGTATGTTTGTGTTTATGTACCCATCAGTCATTATGCGTATGTTTGTGTTCTGTTGGACTTTGGAGCGGTGTTGACGCACCCGTAAGTCACTATATTTATGTATGTGTTTATGTACCAGTTATTCATTATGTGTATGTTGGTGTTCTGTTGGACCTCTGGAGCGGTGTTGACGCACCCGTAAGTCAATATATGTAAGTTTCTGTTTATGTACCTGTAAGTCATTATATGTATGTCTATGTTCTGTTGGAATTATATGTATGTCTGTGTTCTCTGGCACAGCATTCATGCACGCGTAAGTCATTATATGTATATTTATGCTTTGTTAAAGAAAAAAAAAGTTTTTAGACCATGAAGGAACATATACAGTAAAATGATGCTGAATGATTAGTCACACAAATAAGAATTTTTGTAGCACTTAAGGACAGTCACAGTAAAAGGATGAGACCTAATTGAATGATAAGTAATAAAAGAATGAATTTTAGCAGATGGCATAAGAGACACTAGCTCCTTAAAACATCACCCTTTATAGTATTTGTAGAAGTGAGTAAGAGAAGCAACACTATGACAGTGCGACAATGGTTGGCTACTGCGGCAAGTCTTGGTATTCTATAATTATTTTTATTTTTAATTTTTGTTAATAAACTTGTGTCACCCTCTAATCTGAGGTTTTGTTAACAACATTTCTCTTTTCTTTTTGATTTTTTTTTTTCGAAATTCATTTGTCTTTGCAACTTTATTACAATTTCAGTCACAATAAAAGGATAAGACTTAATTGAATGACGAGTAACACGAGAATGAATTTCAGTAGATGGCACAAGAGACGCTAGCTCTTTAGAGCAGTGCCCATTATAGTATTTGTAGAAAAGAAAAAGAGAAGCAACATTACGACGATGTGATAATGGTTGGAGGTTGGCTGCAAGAGCAGGTCCAACTATGTTTACAATGCATTTTTGAACCTTTACTAAAAGAGAAAGGGCATTATTGGAAGATCTGCCCCAGATGGGGCAACAGTATTCCATACTAGGAAAGATTTGAGATTTATAGAGATAAAGAATAAAATTCGGAGTAAGAAAGTGTTGAGCTCGATAAAGAGATGCAACCTTAGCAGATGCTAATTTCGCAATGGATTTGATATACAGTTTCCAAGAAAGATAGGAAGTAAGAGTTAATCCTAGAAGACGAAAGGTAGATGACTCATGGAGTACATTACTGTTAATAAATTAGGAAGATCTAGATTATGGCGATAACGATTAGCTGAAAAAAATTAAGTTTTCTTTGAGTTAAAGTTCACCAGCCACTGTGAGCCTAATGCTGTAGCAGAAGTGAGATCCTTTTTAAGCTCAAATGCCCCCTTCAAGCAATCAGAGAGTGTTGCGTTCTTATCAAGGCAGGAATAAATGGTAGTATCAGCTGTAAAATGAGGCAATTGAAATCCATAGTGATGATCAGAAAGTAAATTATTAGATTCAAGAGGAGAGCATAAGTGTTTGTTAATTAAAGACTCAAAACCCTTGCTTATAATTAGACCATTAGATACATCTACCTTCTTCAAAAACGTCAATTACATGTTACAAACTAAAATTTCTTTATTTGATAGGTGAAATCACCAGGTAATATAGGTAGTATCCAAATTAGAAACTGGAAGACTCTCTTGATTAAATTGCGTTTTAATAAGAAAGTTTTTAGAACCATTTCCTAAAGGGATGTATGCAAAAGAAGTTGGGGTAACAGCATGAAAAGTCATCATTAGCAATTTTCAAAATTAAATCAGAAGGTACAAAAACAGTAATTTGATTGGGAACAATTTTACTATTGTGGATAGAAGTAGGGGTAGAGCAAGCATCAGAAGGTAACTATATTTAATGTTGGAAGTTACTGGAAGAGCCTAGATGAAGTTTATATATATATATATATATATATTTTTTTGTTATTCACCTCCTCAAGGCCAAGAAGGCTACTACAGATGAGGAGGCTACTTAATAGTGGTTATAGCCCTCTCTCAACTCTATAACTCCGAAACACGAACCTCGACGAACAAGGCCGCTGCTCGGAGAAACAAGTTGAGCGCGGTACTACCAGGGACGTGGTAGGGATCGAACTCGGAACCTCTCGCTTATGAAGCGAGCGTTTTACCACAACACCACTACTGCATATATAGCTAGATAACAATTAACAGACAACTTAAAAAATTGCAAAAAGATGGGTAAGTCCATCATGCCAGACTTTATCGAAAGCCTTTGATATCCAGAGCAGTACAATTCGCCTAACCACCTCTATGTAATGCTATGTAGCACCATTCTGTAACAACAGTTAGCAAGTCAGTTCTAAAACAAGATGATTGAAATCCATTTGTTTCTTATGTCATCTGCAAATAGAGCCACCTTTAAGCTTTTCAGGATGATCACTAGTTTTGGTTAAAAGTTAACCCATTACTTAGTGACACAAGTGTGACTTAGGAGCGTTTAGTGCCACAGGGTCTGTGTGTTTTGTGATTGTGATGTTATTGTTGTGATGTTTTGTGTTGATAGACAACTTGGCTTACCTTCTCGATGGTGTCTATTGTTAAAAATGATTATTAGTTTGTTTCGTTACTGAAACTTGCTACTTCCAATCATTCACTAAAAGCCAAGAAATAAGTTTTAGAATTAAAACATTTTTCTATGTTATTTTTGTTTATTTTTATCTTAGGCGTTTTCATAGGTTCACATAAGCAATCTTAAAGAGTAAGTTTCTTATTTTATACTTATTTAGTTTTAAATGTTTTTAATTTATATATATTTTTAAAATCAATTAACAAAATTTTTTTAACACGTTATTGTGTATCTGTGTTTCTAATAATAATATTTTTACATTTTTAGATATAATTTCTGCTGATATACCTGCCTATTGCAGTTGTAAGTACTCCAAATTTCAGAAAGTTCGTTTGCTGTAACTTATTTTCATTAAAAATTAAATTTTAACTTTATTGAAGAACCTTCTGTTTGTTAAATAGGTTATTCTGAATAATTTCGACAGATTTTAATGCCCTTTTGTAGTAATTTACTGACCGGTCTGTAAATTATACAATAATTTCAAAATGATGTATGATTTGGATTCCATGGTTCCTTTATGCATATTTGTATGGTGTAATTATAATAAAACCCCAAATTTTATTTACCAAAACTAAGTAAATAAGTGAAAACCATCAGTCTGTAAAATAGATGATTCTGGTTAATCTTGTCAGATGAATAAAAATGGGACCATTATGAAAAGTTTCGAATCAAATTTAATAACGGTTGAAAAATATCAAATATATTCAAAGTTCGTATGCCCAGTTGGTTTGTGTAGCCCTTTTGCAGTAATTTACTGACCGGTCTGTAAATTATACAATGATTTCAAAATGATGTACTATTTGGATTCCATGGTTCCTTTATGCACATTTGTATAGTGTTATTATAATATAACCCCAAATTTTATTTTCTAAAACTAAGTAAATAAGTGAAAACCCTCAGTCTGTAAAATAGATGATTCTGGTAAATCTCGTCAGTTGAACAAAAAAATTTTGGGGTATTTTATTTTCTTATACTTGTTGGATCACAATGGAAAATTTAAAGTCAAATGTAATAATGGTTTAAAAGTTATTCTAAAGCTAATATGACACCAAAACTAAGTAAATAAGTTAAAACCCACAGTCTGTAAAATATACAAATCTGGACAATCCCGACTGAATTAAATAAAAATAATTTGGTATTTTATTTTATTATAGTTGGTGAATCAATATGGAAAATTTCAAGTCAAATGTAATAACGGTTCAAGAGTTATTCAAGAGTTAATATGACACCAAAACTAAGTAAATAAGTAAAAACCCTCAGTCTGTAAAATAGACAGTTCTGGGCAATCCCGACAGAACTTAAAAACTTTTTTTTGTATTTTCTTTTCTTATAGTTGTTGAACCATTATGAAAAATTTCAAGTCAAATGTAATAACGGTTCAAAAGTTATTCAAAAGTCAATATGATCCAAAAATACTCTCTTTTTCGGTGCCATAACACTGCAAATTTTCCATACTTAAGCCCTATACCTTTCGTCAAAAAATCATCAATTTTTGCACTACAAAAAATTCAATAACTTTGCATCCGCTTAACTTCAAAGGTCGAATGACCCCTCATTTTTTAAGTCAGGTCAAGCTCTATACGATGATATAAATTATATATGTTTTTTTAGATTATAAAAAAATCGTCTGGAATGGCTACCTGAGGGAAAAATTAGAAATATGCTTGGGAAAAATCTTTTATATAAAAATATTTCTGTGACATGTAATTAAAAAATTACCTTCTCTTTTTCTCTTTTTCTAAACGCCTATTCATGTTGGGAATTCTTTGTTTTTATTATAAAGTTAATGTTACCAGAAGATTAGCAAAATTTTATAAAAACGCTATAAACATAAGTTGTTGTTTTTTTTAAGCTCGTTGAAATAGTTAAACCACAACGGTTAATGGAAAATCAAAACATCTTTTTGGTTTTTTAAATACAGGACACTATAGTTTAAACTTCAATAATAAAAGGAATTTTTTTTTTTTTTCTTTATATAGAAATTGACTTCCGTGTTTACGTACTATTATAATAGTACGTAAACACGGAAGTCAATTTTCAAGCAATATAAAACCGTACGGTTTTAAATTGTTTAAAAATTTGGACTTCCTGCGGACTTCTTATGGACGTCAATTTCCATACGAATGCATACGTATGGAAATTGACGTCCATAAGAAGTCCGCAAGAAGTCCATTCATATCCGGGACCGACGGACGGCATTGTACCGTCCCCCGGACGTCGTGCGGACGATACATGCCCAGTGGGTATCAATGCGCAGAAGGATAAAATTGAGTTTTTTGTGCCAAAATTACTTTCGTAGTAATTTTAATTAATAACTTTCGCGAAAAGTAGCAAAATATTTATGATGCATGGCTATTTACATACATTTAGCATGAGATTTACATAGTCAAATCTTTGGAATTTGGTAGTATTTTTGCCGGATTTATTAAAAGAAGTTTTATATTTCTATATTTGCTTTTAAATCCGACGAAAACACTCCAACACACAATAAAATCCGACAAAACTACTCCAACACAAAATAAAATCCTGGAGGGATTTAATAAGTTCCTGGCCGAAATAACAGTTTTAAAGAACGTAACTAACCTATATTTGAACAGGCAAGCAAAAAGTTAGGTTCAAATAGGTAGTAGAGATTTAGTTAGAGAGTCTAAAACTTTGATATTTGTACCTATAATTGAGGTGAGCAAGAAACAATTACTTTGCCTTAATCAAGATTTTTGTTTTAATTAACTTCTTGGTTGATCGAATAGTTGTTAAAAACATATCTAACAAACTTTTCTTGTATTATCTATTTTGATTACAACTCTCGATGCTTATTGATTACGTTTTAAAATTTTCCATTTTTTTGCGAATGCGCCATTTTTACTTGCTTCTGGAATAATTATACTACAAAGACTGTAACGCGATTTTAATTTATTTTCGGCTTTGTTCTCCCTACAGCTAAGCTATTATACCTCCTTGCTCTGACCCACTGGGCAGTGATAGGAAAAAGAAAACCTGTCAATTTTTTTTTTTCTTCTTCTTATATTTGTAGTTGCTGTGTTGTGGTAGGTCCAACTTTTAACCTTTTAAAGTGTGGAAAGTTAGTAGTACTTTCAATATATTTATCTGAAAACATAAAAGGTTTCCGCGAGATATCTTATCGTTTTTGGAAAGAGTATCCGATTGTTATTTTAGTAGTTTAATAAAATTGAGGGGATTTGCTTACAATAATACTTATGAGACGTCCAACTGTCAAAAAATATTTTAACTAACGTTAAAAAATCACCCATTATGAGAAATGAGGAAAGTCCCGAAATTGAATGTATAGATTTTCTATTACTCCATAATACTATTATTTTGATGGAAAAAAAAAATTACATTGTTGAAAAAACTCCACTACAAAACGTTAAACATTTTTACCAATGGTTTTTAACTCGTCGTTTCTGTCTGTTTGTGTCTGTAAGCATTAAATCAATTTTTGATTTTTCAAAATTTTGCATACATACTCTTGCTTGATAACAATACAATGTTCAATAATTAGTTTTGTAATAAGCCAAATAATTTAGTTAATTTTAAGTTTACTTTTTATTTGGAAAAAGGAACAATGATATTTAAAATAAGAATATTGATTGTTTTCATACTTATAAGCGCCTTTACCATATTTGAATCTTCCCGAAATTTTTTAATTTTTCAAACACGCATACACCCGAATGTTAATAAAATAAAACAGTAATACTAGAAAGAATTGATTTCAAAATTTATGTTTTAATAACATATAAAAGCATTGGGTTTTAAAAATTCGTTTTTAATTTAACTTGTCTATATTTAATAAAAAAGCAGTGGAATTATTCAATATATTGTTTGCCTTTATCTTTGTATGTCATTGTGTGAGTCAGCAGTGTAGATAAGATTTTTTAATGCTTTTGAAATGATACTTTCAAGCACTATGCTAGCTCCATTTTAAGTATACTCATGCTTTTGTCAAATGAGAGTGCTTTGCAAAACAGTGCGGTAATAAGTATAGTTTAGTTTATTTCGTCGTTTAAAAATATTTACAAACTATGAAAATATTAAATTGTATATAAGTGTTGAAGCAATAAAAAGACATTAATTAGCCTTATCACCGTTCCCCATTAGAAACACATTGGAACCTATGAAAGAAGTGCCCCAAGAAGAATACCCCAGCTTGTTCAAATGTGAAAACGATTTGCTGACAAAATATTTTTCGAATTGTATACTAAATATAAATTCATCGACAGTTTTAAATTTTATCCAAGAAGCTCCTAGATTTCGAAAGTTATAACACGGTTGCTTAATATTGATCCCTAGCAGACATTTATAGTGTGCATGCATTTACATCTTTTTAAATGTCAAAATCTCGTATTTTTGAAACCGTATAAATAGACAAACTCTTAAAACTATTTTATTCTTTCCTTCTTAGTGATGTTTCTGATAGATTTGATAAATTTTTGATAGATTTTTAGAGAGTAAGGATTTAAGATGAGCTATTAGAAGTTTGTTAATTAAAGATTGGATAACAATAGTGAGTAGAATTGGATTGTAGTGGAGGTCTGAACAATATTCAGAGATTTTAAAATTTGAAACCACTGATGCCATTTTCCAGCAGGAAGGAAAACAAGATTGAGTAATGAAACGTAATAACCAGATTCAATGACTTTGAAGACGTTTATAGGACCAAAAATAATAGCAAAATAAAAAAAGTCTTACTTTGGTTTTTAACTAACTTTAAATGGCTCTGAAAATATGCATTTTTTCAAAACTTCTTGTGTTTTAAACTTCTATAACTTTTTAATTCAATTTTTTATTTCGAGAACTAAATAGTTTATTGGTGGCCTTTGACTTCATCTTAACTGTTGACATGCATCTTGTTGGTAGGAAAGGAGATTTTTTAATAAATACATTTAAGTTATGTTTGTTTTATTTTAGAAGCAACGGTTCATGAACTATTGACGCTTTTTCAAACTAATTGGCCAAATGAATCGAAAACTCCAAAAATGCATATGTTAGAGGATCATATGCGAATTTTTTTAAACAAATCGGGAGTTTATAGGAGAACTGGGGATTATACGGAGAACAAGTTGGCGAAAGTATACATCCAGAGTTTAATAACATAGGAGGAATATACGTTAACATTGTCACGCACCCGAAAACTATAAAGTTTAATGAGAGAACATTACTCAAGAAATAACTTGATATCAAAGTCTCTAAAAGTGCCGATCATCCCTTAACAAAAAAAAATTACAAATTAAAATTATATAGTTTACGTTATATACATATTTAGCGTATGAATAAAGTTTCTAAATGTTGTCATTAAAATCAAATAAATTCGGTCATATTGTTTTTCGAGTTATTAAAAAATAGCGAAAGATTACTAAACTTTATTGATTCGAAAGATTGCTGGAAAAAATCCTAGTACTATGCTAATAATTAAAATTCAGTTTATATTCTTTCCAATGATATATAACACTAAAATTAAAAAATTGATTTTTTTAAGTTTTATTAAAGAATAAGTGGTAGTAAAATCTGCAATAAAATATTATTCGCTTTTCAGGTGTATTAAAGCTTTAAGCGTCACATATTTATAGTTGTTTTAGCTTTTCCTATTTACTAAAATGTAAGATAACATAAAAACATAATAATTAGTAAGTAAATGTATACTTATATTGTATTACCAAATATTTAAAAAGTCACTAAACGCTTTATTTTTAAGTCTAGTGAATAAACAGCCTTATTTGCATACTTGAGTTCATGCGTAATACGCATGCATTCAATGCATTTGGGGAGGATGGAAACGTTACATTGTTATCACTACCGCGGTAACCATGTAACGTTTTCATCCTTCCCAAAATAAGGGGGTTTTCAATTATACATGGTTTAACTTTCGAACACTAAATAGTTATTAGATGAAATTTAAAACCTGTCGATAGTTTAAAAGTCATTTTCTGAGAAAAACGAGACAATACTTAAAATTGATATTTTTCAATCATGCTCAATTTTTTTTATATAGTAATGCTGATAGGGTTAGAAAAAAACCTGCAAATTTTTTTGCAGGCTTCTTTCCTACCCGGCAGAAATGAAAGCAACCTGATTCGCTGATTTTGAAAGAGAGGCAAGTGCGCTTTTGTTGAAAAATTATAACAAGCAGATTTGGGAAATTAATTTCCAAGTAATAATAAACTAAATTTATCTCTACAGGTCAATTTCAACACAGGAAATTCATTTTATTTTAGTACTCTTCAGAGCATTTAAAAGGTATCAAAATCTATTTGTACAAGAAAATTTTCTCACGTAAAAATCTTAAAATTTCTAATAAAGTTTATTTTAGTGATGAAGATTTTATCTGTTGTTAATTTAAAGAAATGGAATAAAATGAGTTAAAGAAAATTTGAAAAGATCTATAAATGTGTTGCTAGTAAAATGTAATGTTCCTAACCTTGAAGCATATTCAAATACAAGTTTATATGCAGCTTTGTAAAACTACTGGTGAAGTACTTTTGCATACAAAGATTATATGCAGTTTTACTAGACTACTGGTGAAGAACTTTATTTAAAATTGATATATTTGTATGATAATTGTAAAGAGTTAAACATTAGAGCTTTTTTTTTTTTTTTAAATGAACTGATTGCAAAACTAGCTTACTTGTTCCGTGTTGTTATATGAACTCTGAGAAGATTTTGTTTTCATGCTTTGTTTTAATCTTCTTTTGAAGAATCTGATATAATTTTTATTACATAACTCTCATAAAACATCATCCTTAAACCATTAAACACTATTTAAAGGTTTAAAAAAAGTTTGGCAAGCATCATTAACTTAAATGTAAAAGCTGACACTTGGATATTATTACTCTATTTGAAAATTTAACAAAAGAAGTGAAACTTATATGTTTGAAATCAGAGATGTAGTCGAGACAGTAAAGGCTAAGACTAAAACCAAGACCAAGACATTTGGGCTCAAGACGAAAACCAAGACTGAATGCTTCAAGACCAAGACCAAGACAGAAAAAAATCAACCCAAGACCAAGAACAAGACCAAGACTTTGAAAGTTTTTACAAGACCGGTATCAAGACATAGGTTCTAAGAAGTCCAACACAATAATACTCATGCTCACACATGTAAGGGGTAAACAGGTTCTATCTGTTGACCAGCTTCGCACCCTTCTTTATTTATAAGGCTGGCGTAGAACTTATTTTTTTTTATATAAGGAAAAGAGCAAATAAATCTTTTTTTCTTTTTTTTAATGTCTAAATAAAAATATTTATATACTTATTTTTTATTTATTTATGCATTTTTTTTTCATCAATCAAAAAAGAATGCATAAACAAATAAAAAAATAATAATATAAATACTTTTAATTAAACATTAAAAAAAAGTTTCGACACGTAATTTTGGACTTACAAGATGGCTTCAGTGATGTTGGGACTACTAAATGCCGGCTCCGCAGAAGATCAGCTGTTTATTTTATGCTCTATATTGCATATCAAACGCGGAAGTCCTTTGTCTGTCGTGCTTGCAACCGTTAAAGCTAAAAAAAATTTCTTTAAAAAATAAATATTTGTGTTGTGTGCAAGTGAAACAAATATTTTCAATATGGAATTCGTTTCACGAGGTATGTACTAATTAAAAAATAATAATATTATTATAAAGTCATTAATTATAATTGTTTTTTTGTTTTTTTAAATTAACTTAATACAGAAAAATGTTTTATAAAATTTGCTTTAAAAATTAAGACAACATTCTATTCTCATTTGCATTGTTTTTGTACGATTATAGTACTATTTTTGTAGTTTAATCTTCAAATTCACCTACTAGTACCAACTCCACTTTTAAGCCATGTTTTATATGACAGTTGCAAAATGTCGTTATTGAGACATCTTGAAAAATGAAAGTAAAATTATTTAATCATGAGCTACATTTGTACAATTTTAATTATAATCGATGTCTAGAATTATAAAAAATATTAAAAGTAGAAAAGGACGGGAACAACGCTTTCTCCTACACAGCGAGATGAACAACTGAATAGAAAAGACAGCGATCGCCACACACACACTGCCACTCAGTGATTACCATTTTCCAATCTTCAAGAAATGATTACAATCCCTTTTTTTTCTTGTTTCATATTTTAAAATGAATACTAGGTTATTTTTTTAATGATATTATAAATATTAAAAAAAGATTTTAATTAAAAAAGTTACTAACTTCATGATTAAATTAAGAAAAAGCTAAACATAAATCAAAGCACAAAAATTGTACATGCTTTGTGCAGATGTTTTTTAACGCTTTTTAATATTTAATAAATGAATTAATAAATAAATACATACATAAATAATGCAAAAATTGATAATTAAAATAAAAGTTGCATTTATATTGTATTAAAAGAATTTATATAGTAATTTAAATTTATTTTAAGTTTACTTGCGTTTACATTTACTTACAATTATTTACAGTAATGTAAATGTATTAATACTGTAATTTATAGAGTAATTTAAGTCATATTCTTTTTATATGACGATGTATAGGTAGAATTTATTTAAATTACTGTATAATAGTAAAACCGGATCAAACCGCACACCATCTCATTCCGCCCACTGATCAAAATCATCAAATAAAAACTAAACGGATATGGCTATGGAAAAAATAAAAATAGATTTAAACACAGAACTATCTCCTCTATTCGAATTGATAAAATTATATGATGATTCAACTCCATATTTTTCTTTCTTTATACTACTTTAACAGGGAGTCAAAATTTTATACATTTTTTTATCGTTGCGAATAAAATAGCGCTTGAACCGAAACTGATATAAAAATAATTTTAGCACTATCTTGTTGAAAATTTAGTTTTAATTCTGGTAGCATAATTTTTATGCAGCTAGAACAAAAAACTAAATAAAAAGTAAAAAAAGTAAAAAAAGCTCTTTCCTCTGAAAAAACCGCCCACTCGAATAATTACTTAGTTTAGTTTTTCGAAAGTGACTAAGCGCCTATCTTTATCTAATTAACTTAGTGTTATTTCCGGTTTAATTAAAAATGGACTATAATGTTATTTGTTGATATAAATCATCTCTTACTTTTTAAAAACCAATTATTATATTGTTTCTCAATATTATCATCACTCACTCAATTCAATTTAACTCATTCACTTTAACATGTCCACTGAAAAAACAAAAGCATACAAGGACGACGATATACTAGCCGCATTAACTGATGCGAAAGAAAATGAAACATCGCTGATAAAAGCTGCATTCAAACATGGCGTCCAGTCTCAACACTCAAAGAGCGCAAAAATAACAACAGCAACAAAGGCTTCGATGGTTCAGGTACAAAAACGGTATTCTCAAATGAAACAGAAAGATTGATGGTGCACGCATTCCAATTACTTGATGACTGGGGTTAAAGTTTTACCCGAAATGAAATCCTAAAATTTGTATGTGGCTACCTTAAACACAAAGATCAATTGCACTTATTCAAAAATGGCAAGCCTGGTAAAGACTGCCCAGCAAACATGTCAGCGTTGAATCAACGTTGAAAACCGGTCGCAGCGTAGAAAAAGCGTTACAGTCACAAAAACAACGCGCTTTCAACGTTGAGTCAATGTTTGTTATTGTATACTAAATCGCGGTAAATTTAAACGTTGAATAAGCGTTGAAATTGTAACGTAATTTAGCTTCTCAAAAAAAGACGTTTATTCAACGTGGAATCAACTTACGCAAAAAGCCATTCTAAAGACGATTCAAAATCTAT
>NC_088924.1:21600000-21602500 GCF_038396675.1 Hydra vulgaris | reverse complement strand
TATATAAATAAGTTATATATATATATATATATATATATATATTTATATATATATATGTATATATTTATATATATATTTTTACTTTTTAAATTTAATAATAATTATACTAATTTAATAACATTTTTTTTTTTACATTTGCTTTCAGACTACTAATGGTACAAGTTTTGTTTTTTGATTTAGATTCTGTATCTCAATGATATCCTGGCCTATCGATACGATATCCTGTTAATTGTATTTTTATATATTGCATAAATATAAATGCAAACACTCACACACATAAATTTTAAAGAAAATATTTATATTTTTATATATATATCTATAAATTGTATATGTTAAGCTTTTTTATATTTATCATTGTATATTACTGTTTGTATTAAAAATTGATTTTGGAAATATTGCGAGGGCAGAGTTCAACTTACAATTTAGTTTTATTTGCCAATTAAATATATATTATAGCCACGTTTAATTACGTTTAATAATATTTTGCGATATTTTATACAGCGCATTTAAGCGTCGATTCAACGTTATATTTCAACCTTTATTCGACGCCTTTGAGTCACGTTAAATCGACGTTTTACTAACAACGTTAGAAATCCTTGCAAAATAGACTACTTTAACAGCGTTTATGCAACGCTTTTTAAGTAACGTTTTTTCAACGCTAAGTTGCGGCGATTATTCAACGCTTTTTATGTAACGCTTTTTCAACGTTTAGTTGCGACGCTTTTGTAACGTCATATAGTAACGTTTTTTTAACGTTATGCAATAACGTTTAATCAACGTCTATTAAACAACGTTACATATCTTTGCAAAATCGATTACTTTGTCAACGTTTCCGCAACATCTTTTGCGACCGGTTTTCAACGTTGATTCAACGTTGTCATGTTTGCTGGGTGGTTTTATGCCATTATGAACAGATGGTCAAAAGAAATTTCAACAAGAAAAGCGGATAACTTAGCATCTACAAGAGCCGTTTCTTGTACGCTAGAAATAATTGATCGTTATTTTAAATGCGTCGCCAAGCAATATTAACAAACTGGTATAACTTCTGGGTCGCATATTTGGAATTGTGATGAATCAGATTTTTCGGGGGATCAAGGCAAAGCAACCTTAATGTGTCGAAAAGGGACAAGACGTGCATTTAAACTTACTGGCAACAATGGAAAAATTTATTATAGTGTAAACAGTTTATGTAACGCTGATAGGCATTTTTCACCATCATTTGTGATATACAAAGCCAAAAGAAACTTTCGTCCAGACTGGGCAAGAGGTGGTAAAGTTGGCATCAAATATTCTATTTCAAAATCAGGTTGGATTGAGCACGATGCGTTTATTGAATGGCAGAAAGAAGTATTTATACCCGAAACTGAGCAAATTGGCGGTAATCATATTTTAGTATTAGATGGGCATACAACTCATAAAGCTTTGGAAGCGGTATTACTGTGCAAAAAACAAAATATAACCTTGATTTGTCTACCAGAGCATTCTTCACATATTCTACAACCATTAGATAGAGGTGTCATTTATCATGTCAAACAAGCATGGAAAGAAATTCTTACAAAGTATTACAAAGACTCAAAATGTAAGAATTTAGATAAACAAAATTTTCCACCGTTGCTCAAACTGCTGTACAAGAGTGGTAAATGTTTTACACGCTTGCATGCAATCGCTGGTTTCCAGTACACTGGCTTATTTCCACTTAATAAAAATAACATAATTCATAAGGCATTAGCAATCACACAAATTTTTAATCTACCTTCATCAACTTTAGCAACCTCCGCAGCACATACTTGTTCATCTTGCTCAGACACAGCTTCATCATTTTCAACAGCCGCCTGAACACCTACACTAACTACACACCAATTACCATCTTTCTCAACTACACCAGCTTCAAGTTTTGATAGGTATCAAACATGTGTTAAGCGTTGCAAAAACAATATATCGAGATAGAGTTGAAGCAGTTTTTTCAAGCCAGAAATCAATCGCATGTTAAGAAATTGAAGCAGCGCAGCACGTCATAACTTGTCGGAAAATGTATTACCAAAGAAAATGTGATTGAGTTCCTTAAACAAAGAGATGAAGAAAAAGCAGTAAAAGAAGCCGTGAAAGTTGCTTAACTTAACGCAAAGCGTAGACTCTCTATGCCAAGTACTAAAACTTCTGAGCATAACAGTGCTAAGCAACCTCAGCAAAACAATAATGTAGAACAAGTACTAGCAGCCGACAATTAAAAAGCGCAAAATGTAAAAAGTGTAGAGTACAGTCCCAGCAAACATGTCAGCGTTGAATCAACGTTGAAAACCGGTCGCAGCGTAGAAAAAGCGTTGCAGTCACAAAAACAACGCGCTTTCAACGTTGAATCAATGTTTGTTTTTGTATACTAAATCGCGGTAAATTTAAACGTTGAATCAGCGTTGAAATTGTAACGTATTTTAAGCGTCTCAAAAAAAGACGTTTATTCAACGTGGAATCAACTTACGCAAAAAGCCACTTTAAAGACGAT
>NC_088924.1:21565000-21587500 GCF_038396675.1 Hydra vulgaris | reverse complement strand
TATTTTCCCTGTTAATGTTGAAGGATATAATACTTTTTGCAACTGAATCCTTGCTACGAAAATATATTGTTACTATAGTAAATTATTTATCTAAACATATAGCTAATATATATTATAAAAGTTATAAAACCACTGCAGTGAGCAACTTTGAATACTAAAAAAGATTCAAAAACTGTATATTGCAAAATGACTTCAATCTAAATAATAAAAAAAAATATTCCCTGAGTTTTCCCTGATTTTTTAGAAAAATTTCCTGACTTTTCCAGGTATTCCCTGATTTTCTAAATTCTAAAAACTTTTCCCTGGTTTACCCTGAGTGCCATGAACCCTGTATATGCAGGGGCGGATCCAGGATTATTATTGACTGCAGCAAAATATATATTAATGCCATAAATATTTTTTGTCTAAAAGAAAAGAAAAGAAAAGGTCCTCGCTTTTCACATTTGCCGACAGTTCTAAAAGTCCAAGTTTGCCGTCTGTACTATATGATCTACATATGCCAATTTGCTGGTCTAAATAAGCTAAATTTGTAGACATAATTAACTAAAATTCATTGATAGGGTGTGGGGGAGGTTATCATACATCATTCGCGCCAGTCTTGGATGTACAGTGGCTTATAGTGATACATGAGGTCCTCTACCACTGCTTTCCTCGATGTATTTACATTTAGTTCTTGGTATTTCTATTGCCAGTCAATGTATTTATGTCAAATAATTCACAAAACATTATCATATAAATTTGTCTATATATTTAAATCAACAAAATATTTGTCCTTGTTAAAATGTTTTGGTCTGCAAAAATATTGGAGGTTGATATTTGAAAATGAAAACAACAAATTTAATCTAAATTTGTTTAAAATTCAATTTTTTTTATTTAATTAAAATTTGTTTTAAAACACATTATGGTTTACTTAATGGCTTATTTTATAAAATATCTGAAAGTTAAAATAGATACTGCAACGATTTATATAAATTTATAAAAATAATTTATAAATATTTTCATATTTTTAATAACTTCATTACAATACACTTTTTTGTCAAATAGTGAAAAAAAGAAACAGGTTTCAAATCAAATAAAAAATAGAACTTAAGTAACTAAACTTTTTCAATAAAAATGTTTTGCTTTAAATAAATAAGGAATGCTTTCAAAATTTAAAAACAACAAACTTCATGCATATTACAATTAACAAGTCTCAGCAAATAATAAAAACAAAAGTGTCAATGAATAAATGTCAATCTAACAAGACAAACTAATATGGTCGTTCTTTGTTTAAAACAACATAGTTCTTTGTTTGGTTTTGGTGTAGAAAGTTTTTATTAATTTTTTATAAATTAATATAGAAAAGTATATTGTAATGATAATACTTAATTTCAATTAAGTCATGCATTAAAGCATAAAAGTATTGAAGATGGAAGTCATACAAACTTTATCTTTAATCAAATTAAAGAAAAACCATTGAACAGTATTGTCAAAAGGACTTTTAAATCCACCTATTTCAAATGATTTTAGATATTGACCAAAGTTTAAAAAAATAAAATACTGGTCTAATTTTCATATTCGTTACGCAAATCATAATTTCAAAATACATATTAATGTAAACAAGAGACATTTTTGGTTTCGAAGAACACCTGAAAAATTTGTCTTAAGATACTTTTCTTAAATTTCCAAATTCTGTTTCAAGTAGTTCTGAAACAAATTTTCCTAACATAATATACTTGTAACAAAAGTGTTTCTCTTAATAGCGTTTTAATCAGCTAGACTATTTCTTCACATGTATAATTTGTGAAATACCTTGTGACATGTGTTGATATTTTATGCCTATTTTCTGATTTTTTGAAAGCTTTTTGATCATTATTGAACCTAAAATATATGCCCACACTTTTTAGATTAAAAGTTTTCCATTATGTGACAGTAAGTTTAATAAAATCACATAAGGATTAGGAATTTATTTGCTTACAGGTTTTCACAACATTTTCAAAAGAAATTTAGGACCATTAAACATTTAATTTGATTTTACTATAACTTTTGTTTTTCAAGTTACTGTTCAGCTATTCATGTGATTAGGCTGAAAATTAGCACCAGTATAGTTTTAAAGACGAGGAATCTGAATATGATATTTGTTTTTAATGAAAACAATTAAAAGTTTATCAATATTGGGATTGTACTTTACCTAGAGCTATTTTTGAAATTTTAACAAGGGCAGAAAGGAGGGCTGGTAACCATGGTAGCATTAATTTTTTGAGAATTTTTTTATGTTTTTATTAAAATAGGTATATTAAAGAGTGTTTTGGTACAAAATTGAGAGGTGGATTTTTTGAGGATTTATATCAATAATTAAACAAATTATAATGAAAAAGTACATTTAGATGTTACTCATTAAGAAATTGCTTATTTTGAAAACATCAATTATAAGAAAAAAAAACCATTAACAATAGTTAAAATAAAAAATTCATAATAAATGTAATATAATGAGTCAAAATAATCAAACAAATACATGTTTTAAATAAAAAACTAGTCAATAAAAAAATAGAAATTGCGCCTAAACAATTCATAAATAGCTTATAAAAGAAAACTGGTGTAATATGATTGAGTTAATTTAAAGATTGGATTTTGGGCAAATCATCTGTGTCTATCTTTTATATTTGCCCTGTTCTTGAAGACAATGGTTTTTTTATCATAATTAAAATATGGGGCTTAGGACCCCAACAACAATCATTTCTACTTGGCCAGTGTAATGAAGTGTTAGGTAAATGAGGATGTATGAATTTTACAAGGACGTCTTCATTTCTTTTATCAACTTCAAATACCAAACCAACCTAGTTACGATATCATATTTGCAGATATAATATTTTCCTGCAATGATTTCTTGAAGATATTGAATTGAGCCAGTAAGGTTAAATGTTAGATTAAATTTCTCCTGCCCGGAGATTTTTTTGACATTTATGCTTGTTGCATCCTGCGGAATAAATTGGTGGAAACTTCTTGTATCAGGTAAAGTCTTTACATAATTCAATCGGAGTGTCATTGATTTACGGACTGATAAAATACCTTAGCCTTTTAAAAAAAAGAAGTGGAGGCCAAATATGTTATCTTTTGAAAAGTTGAACATTTCTTCAACGCTCTGAATTTGTAAGTCAATTGGACGTTGAAGACTAGCACTTAAAACAAGTCTTTTAACTGTTCCACCAATGCCATCACATGGCGACTTTCCGTGTAATGTTGAAAAGAAATTCCATTCACATTGCATCCTAAAATCTTCAAAATGATAGCATAAATTTAAAAAATGTTTGCAATTTTTGTACTGGCCAGCACAACCATCAGAGAAATAGTGGATTTTTGTGGTATTGGGAAACATTTGTTGTACAAAATGGACAGTTCTTTTTACTATACAATAAATAAATCCAACATCATGTGTTAAGTCATCAGATATAAAATATAAGGACGTTGGTTGACTTTTAGTAGCACCCTCATCGTTTTTGTTATAAATAACTACAGGATGTAGTGTGCATTGCTGTTGGTTCCAGTGGTAACTCTGGATTTCGTCTTGTATGACAAATTTAAAGTTTTCTGCAAAATCAACCAAAATAATAATTTCATTTATGGCTACAGATGACTTTAATGTATTTAAATATTTACTTTGTGCTTTAGCAATATAAGAGTGAGATGTTATGCTATCAAGTTTTTCACTAAGACTTTCAATGAACTTGCTTATTGTAGATGTGTTACTTAGAAGCTCTGCTCTATCTGTTGTATTCCACTGTTTGTATTCAATTATTTCATCTTCATCAACTTTGTTATTCTCTTCAAATGACCCTTTATTTTGCAATAGATTTGCAGTTATATAATTTATAATATTTTGAATTCCAGGGCAACGATTACATCTATGGACCATTGATTTTCTTGACTCTCTGCTACAAACAATCTTCTCAATAAGTTCTTGGTAATCTTCTCCATTTTAACTGCGCTAAGCATAAGGTTTAGGTTTTGGTGCATTACATAAGTACAAACAGCATGAGTTCCTTTTTGACCAGCATTAATACACCATTTTGACTTTAACTGAGCAAATTGAGAAAGTCCTATTTTGGATTGAGGGTGCTCTAGTTTAAATTCGATAAATAATTCTTTTAAATTGCAAAGAAGTAATCGCTTTGATACATCTTTATTTTTGGATACACTTACAAAATCTTGTAAACAGATCATTACAATAGAAGCTTCCATCTTATCAATGATATTTAATTCAATTCTAACAATGTTAGCTTTTTCTGGAAGTGTTAATATTCCTTTTTCAAATTTAAGTTTTCTTGCTTTAGTTATGGTTGACTTTGATACATTAAATACTTCAGCTGCTTTCCTTAAAGACCATGAATCTGGAACCAATGTTAAAGTATGAATCTTTTCTCTTCTATTTACCGTTTTTAGCTTATCTTGCATTGAAAGTATCAATTTATATAGATCTTCAGCTTTCTTTTGATGTTCAACATTGGACTCCTCAGTAACATTATTTTTCAGATCTGTTGCATTAACATTGAGGATAATTGATAGCTTTTTTGACATAACATCAGTAGCTTGCGTTAATTTTCTTTTCCCTAGAGAAATTTTAGCATGTTGTGGAACCCCATGAAATTTTACTAGTCATACATCTAATTTATCAAAACTGGTGTTTATAAGTTCTTTCTCTTGTGCAATTTCTATATCTTCATCAAAAAATGTTTGTTCCAGAAAATCATCTTCACCATTGTGGTCCTGTAAAGTAGACCAATCATCAATTTTTTTTACCGCCTTATTTTGGCATGAAGGACACATTTTAAAACCAGGTGTTGTTTCAATACCAATTGAACACATTATTTGCCAGTTGAATATCAATTTCTCGCAAACCACCTATAAATATATTAAAATGAATAAAATTCGCCAAAGTTAGGAAATAATAGTTTAGATAATATAATAATGTTAAAAATAAAAAAAATAAAAATTTAAATTTTTCGAACTAATTGAAAGTGTACTAGATGCATTTTTTATAAAAAGATAGTACAATAAGTTAAAAACATATAAGTTTACCTTTTATATTAGTTTTATGCCTTTTAAATGGGTCGATGCAATTTTTTTGGGAGTTAGCAAACTGGTTAAGTAAAATTTGTTCATGATGTAAACAGATTTTAACTAATTTTTTTTTTTTAATAAACTTTTTTTTTATAATTTTCTTTTAATTTAATGATTAGCTACAGTGAAGAAACAACAGCTGGTAAAATATCAGACAAATACTAAGTCTTGGCGTTTTAATATTGAGTGTTTCTTCTGTTTTAGTGAAAGATGACATTATATGTCATTAATTAGAAAAATTTATTTTAAAAAGAAATATTTATTAATTTTCTTTAAATAATAGGTTAAAAGGTTTTTTTTTTGTATAATATTTAATGATCGATGAAAATTGTCAATGTCAATTAGTTAAAAAAAAGTTATGAACACTGACCTATAATACTCATTTTTTCACATATTACTCATATATTTTTAGAAAAAATTTCATACAACCCACCTCTAAATTTTGCATTAAAACACTCATTAAAATATCTATTTTAATAAAAAAAAAAAAATTCAAAACAAATTAATGCTACCATGTTTACCAGACCTCCTTTCCGCCTTTGTTGAAACTTCAAAAATATCTGTAGGTGAAGTACAATCCCAATTTTGATATAGTTCATAATATTTTTATTAAGAATAAATGTCATATTTTGATTCCTCGTCCTAAAAACTATACTGGTGCTAATTTTCAGCTTAATTACAAGTTTAGTTGAACAGTAACTTGTAACACAAAAACTATAGTAAAATCAAAATGGCCGCCAAACATAAAAAATTGCTAAAAATTGTTGATTTTAAAATAACAATATTTCCAAAACCCATTTAATATCAGTGCTAAAATTTTGCAAGGTAGTCTATGTTATATAGGTGACCATTTTTACAAAGTATGAAGAAAATCTGAGATGGTGGGTTACATGCCTGTCCCACTTTCTCATGGAATACCTCAACATCTAAAATACTTTTCGAAAGAGAATTTATACCATTGGTTTTCTAAAAACAGCAACATCCTGATACAATATTATTTTTGTAATATACACCTAGTCACAGAGAATAATATTTCCTAGTTGAAATTTTCAAATTAAAAAAAAAAGTAGTAAAAAGTTCATTGCAATTTAGAATAAACTAAAAATTTTTCTAAGAGGAAAACTGTGCGAAATGTTATTTTATTTTAACCTTTTTGAAGTTTTGATGTCAATCAGATCATATAATAAAGTGTTTTAAAACTCGCTCAAGGTAAACATTCTATCCAATATGTTTTCTACCCTTTGTCTCTGGCCCAGAGCATGGGAAATCTATAAAATTTTTAAAACGTTTTAATTCGTTTGACTTTTACAATGATAAATAACTCGTAGAACAGCAATAAACACATTTCAGCATTTTTCATTAACATAAACAAATTTTACCATTTTCATAATAGACTAAAAACCTTTTCATTAAATGATTGCTGTCCACTTCATAAAAAAAGTTTTATAAATGGAGAGTTGATATTTAACAGAATTTCTGTCTTAGCTACACTTTTTTTTTGTTGTTGTTACAGGTTCTCGGTTGATGACTTTTAGTCACTATGTAAGACCACCTTGTTAATAAAAAGATTACAGTTAAATAGGGTCAATATATAATAAATTATCAGGGGTATGTATAGACTTGTTTCAAAATATGACAAAAATTGACTTTTGCTACAGTCGCTACAGTCGACTTGCCATTTTTTTTTAACTCCCAGTTCAATTTAAGTTGATACACTGCAAAATGCTCGACATTCTTTCAAAATATTATGGGCATGTGAGACAAAACCCGTTACAAACATGGGTTTTTCAGTAAAGCATTTCATTTTTCCGAATGAAATATTTTCATAACATAGTCAACTTGGCTCAGCTGCAATTTTGAATAAATTTTTGAAGCGTCGCATTTTGACTACTTCTAACTAGAGGTGCGCTGATATAAAACATGTTGCGAAAAAAACGTGTTTTTCGTGACATGTTTTTAAAAAACATGCCGTCAACCAAAAGAAATAAAACGTTTTATTCGAAAAAAGCTTTTCGCAATATGGATGTTGTTATATGTCTTTTGTTTAATATAGAAAAGACATTTGTCTTTTTCAAAGAGTTTTTCAATTTTACGTCGTTATGTGGACTCTTAATTCTTTATTATAATTTGTATTTCAGATATAATTGAAAATAAAATAATATTCATTTTTCTCAATAAAGATGCCTCGTAAGGCAGACCCAGTCAAGAAGCTTTTTCTAAAAACCTTAGGTAAAACAACTAACTCTTACAGTTGCAAATATTTGAAAAAAGGTTATTCAAAGAATACACATAACTTACTAGTTCATGTTCATAAGTGCAACAAAATACCAGAGGAGTTAAGAAATGCTATTGTAAAAGAAAAAATAGCCGAAAAAAACAGACCATTAAAAACATTAAGTAAAACTCCATCAAGAAAAGGTAGAGTTTTCAAAATTATTTTTGTCATTATTTTGTTATTAGTTATTATAATGAAAAAGTTTCTTTATTGTACAGAAATTATGAGATCAAGAAGTGAAAGCATAAATGCAACAACAATTGATATAACAGAGCTAGAAGAATTCCCTTCATCTCCTGTTCAATCAGTTTATTGTCCAAAAAATCAAAGAGTCAATAAAATGCTTATTGCGTTGGAACAAAAACAAGTATGTTTGTTTTTATCAGCTAAAGTCTAATTATGAAAATGCTCTAATAAATAAAAAAACTAATTATATGAGAATTTTTTTTTGATTAACTTTTTTTTTCAAAAAGCATAATATTATTATACTTGTTGCATAAACAAGCAAGCTTATTGCATGCTAATTTTTTGGTGACAGAAATTATATTGTGGTGTAAATTTGTTTAAAAATATCAATAAAATAAATCAATATTACTTTTTCATTTTATTTGATACATGATTTTCACTTTAGGCCTGAATTGTTTGAATTGCATTAAATGTATTTAATTTTTTTCTCATAGGATGCTTTCAAATATGACTTTTTTCGAGTTATTTTTGCATCCGGGTAGCATATTTTGAAACCCTATACAGACTCAGAATAGGCAGAAATTCGCGTAACTTCATATAAAACCAAATAATAATAGCAAAAAAAAGTTATGATTTTTCTATCCAATTTTGTGAAATATAGTACAAATACTTATACAAACCCTCACAACTCAAACATCCGTGTTTTTCAGAATTTTTTCTTAAAAATAAAGATTTGAAAAAATGAAGTTGTTTTTCTAATTGCTTTTATAATTCTAAGATATAAAAAAGACAACCATTGTAACAAACTATAAACCAGATGGTGAAACTTGACTATGCTGTGATTCTCATACGATAGATTTTTTAAAACAGTTTTAAAATTTACCTACTAATATCAATAGACTATTATTAACTTGGTATAATTTTTTTTCAAATTAAGTTCCCATTTATCCAATCATTTAGCAAAAAAAGTATTTTGAAAAAATAACCTAATTTCTTTTTAGAACTTTACACTTATTACTCCCATATATAAATTATATACAACACTAAAAAAGTTTGAGAATATTGCTTATTGGTTGTTATAGCTAGCCCAGATGATTTGCAACACTCTTAAATTAAAAGCAATTGTAAGCAAGAGCGAATTTAGATATCCTTTGGTAATGTATAGTAATAAAAGATCACAAAGCATTGCAGCATAATAAGCTATTAGAAAAAATCTATAACCTGATGTACACAAGTGTGTTTTGATATAGTAAACTGATTACCAAAAGCAATAAATCTCAACTTAACACACCTTTATGAAAAACTAAGTGTAAAAAGGCGGAAACAAGAAAGATTGCCAACATGCAAGTTCATGTTGTTGTTTATTTCAATTTCAAAACTCAATACATGTTTGTTGGTAAATAGCTTTTAACCTGAACAAAATACTTGTTATTGTATTCTATAATTAATATAAAATGTGTATCCTTTAATAGCAACTGATGGTAAATAATATTAAATAAAGCAGCAAACTTTGATAAATTTTATAAATTTATAATGCTAATAATTTATTTTACATTATATATTCCAGAAAAAAAGGAAAATATGTCTGCTCTAAAAAAATTAGAAAAAAAATCTTAAATAAAATGTACTTCATATTTACAATTTTTATTCATAGTTTTATTATGTAATTTTTAATATAACCAATAAAAACAAGTATTCTTTTTTTAAATTTCTGTTAATATCTCTTGTTTATTAATATAAAAACAGAGATGCGTTATGTTTTATTTTGATGTAATATTAATATCTTTTTTTTAAAACTTGCTACTTCAAATGTAAAAGCTAATTTTGATGAAGTTATTTTTATTACAAAAATTGCCATAATTCACCTTTATTTGGTTAAATTTTTTGACTTTAATACTCAGTACAGTTTTAATGTTCAGTGAAAAAACAAATATCACTTTTTTTGTTAAATTTTCCATTAGATTTTTATCCAATTTATTATTCAAATTATTTCCATTAGATTAATATCCAATTTTCATCCTATATAATATATTTAAAGAAAAATATTGATGTACGCCTTATCAGCCTTCTCAAAATTTAGGTTGAACAGTAACTTCTTCAGGGTTCATAGATTTATATGGAACATGTAAGCTAGTTTGGCAAAACATCTGTAAAAATTTTCTTTTTCCAAAATTTTAAATGTTAAACTGTTTATAATTAACAAGTTGGTATAAAGATGCAGTAATGAGCTTAGAACAACCTCTACATCAGCTTAAAATTTATACTTTTCATATTATAAGTACTTTACCAGAAGTCTGGTGCAATTGCATATAAACTTTGTATTGAGTATGCTTTATAAAACACGGACATTATATTTGATGAGAAACACATTTAGAAATCTTGCAAAATTGCACACATGCAAATTCAAGTGAAATATTTCAAGAGTTTATACATACAAAACACATTTTATAATAGCTTTTTTTTTGATAATTCTTTTTTCTTTTTTTTATTACTCTTTTTTCATTAAAACGATTGATTTTAACCACTTAGTTTAGTTTTTTAAATCTTTTTTTCTTTCAATTACTGCAATACAAAAATGCCACAATCATTTGCCATAATCTACTTTTATTTATGCCATAATCCACTTTTATTTGGTTAACTTATTTGACTTCAATACTTTTTCTTGCTTTTAATGTCAGTGTTTATATGAAACTGTACAAAAATTACTGTTCTGTAGACAAACATAAATATCACTTATTTTGTTAAATTTTCAAATATTTTATAACTTAATGCAGCCTGCCAAAATTTTTATAAATTTAAAAAAAGTTTTTAATGGTTTAACTCGATGTTTTATTAAAGTTACGTAATAAAAAAATATATCAGCCTCCTCCAAACTAAGGTTGAAACAAAGCATGAAAACAAAATCTCCTCAGAGCTCATATATTGACATGGAACATGTAAGCTAGTTTTGCAATTAGTAAAAATTTTCTATTTTAAAAAACTCTAATTTTCAACTCTTTATAATAAACATGTAAATCAGTTTATAAATAAAGTTCTTCACCAGTAGTCACATAAAACTTTACTTCAGTAGTCACATAAAACTGCATATAAACTTTGTATGCAAAAGTGCTTCACTATTAGTCTCGTACAACATACTTATATAAACTATGTATTTGAGAATGCTTTAAGGCCAAGAGCATATTTTAGGAGAAACACATTTGTAGATTTTTTCAAATTTACTTCAACACATTTTTTTTTCGTTTCTTAAAATTAACAATAGATAAAATCTTCATCACCAAGATAAACTTTATTGAAATTTTTACGAGTGAAAATTCTCTTGTACAAATAGATTTTGATACATTTTAAATACTCTGAAGAGTATTTAAAAAAATGAATTTCCTGTGTTAATAGTAACACATGACTTGTATTGATAAACTTAGTATATCATAACTTTGAAATTTATTTCAAAAATCTGTTTGTTTTGATTTTCATTATATTTTTCAACAAAATCGCACTTGCCTCTCTTTCAAAACCAGCGAATCAGATTGCTCATTTTTCTGCCTATTCTGAGCCTGTATAGGGTTTCAAAATATGCATCCGGGTACCCTCTGAAAATGGTTGAATACCCCAATTGGAAGGAATTTTTTTTAAAGCAATGAATTTGCTCAATCAAAAATATCTTTCTGAATATTGACTTGATAATGAATATTATAGGATAAAAGCGTTAGTTGAAAAAAAAACTTCTGATTCAATTTCTCTTGCAATTCAATGGGATGGCTTTTCCAATATTAGGTAATTTTATTTACCTCTTTGAAAATTATTTAATGGTTAAAATAAAAATAAAAGTTCATTAAAATATAAATAAAATTTATTAATGTCCAAATGAAAATAGTTTATTATTCAAAGGACTTATATTTTTCGAAGAGAACCAATCATTCATGTGGTTTAAACAACACCTGAACCTGTTTTCTACAAGAGTATTTGCCCTGGTACCCAGCCACAAACAGGTGCCTACATGGCGGAACTAATTATCAATTGTTTAGAGGAGATAGGGCCGCATAGATTTCTAGGAGGAGTTACAGATAACTGCTCTGCGATGCTACTTTCCAGACGTATCATTGTGAAAAAGTATCCACACTTAGTTTTCTATGGCTGTGTGGCACACATATTGAATCTTCAAATGCTTGATCTATGTAAAACGTCTTTTATAGAAAACATTATGAAAATATCCATAAATTTAGTCAAAGAAATAGTTAATTCATTGTTCAAATCTTGGTTTGATACTATTCAAAAACAAAATAAAATTAATGTTTCATTAAAGCAGGCGTCAAAGACTCGGTTTGCTGATAATGCTATAACACTTGGAAGTGTATTATCTAACAAACAAGTGTTTAAACAAATGGCTATTGATATTCATCCTGGAAACCAGAAGTTTTCTTTGAAACACGAGTCAAAAGAAATAATATTAAAAGATAAATTTTGGCAAGACCTTTAGCAGACTTGTATACTTTTAAAAAAGTATTGGATTACAGTTTTAGAAGCAGAGGAAGCAGTATTGAGTATAGTCTGCTTGGCTATGTCAGATATAAAATTAGCCCTTGATAACTTTATATCGGAAGCAGGGTTGACAGATTTAGAAAGTATGCAAATGCATAATTATTTTAAGATTTACAGATTTACAGATTTACAGATTTACAGACAGATTTAGAAAGTATGCAAATGCATAATTATTTTAAGTTGAGAAAAGACATGGCTGTCACAAACCTTCATTTAGCTGCGAACTTGCTTGATCCACAAATAAAAGGTTCAATCCTATCTGGATCAGAATTTCTGGAAGCAATGGATTATACAGAAATGTTAGCATAAAATTTTTCTATAAATAATAATGTTGATTTGTCGGCTATTGCAAAAGATATTACCCAGTTTGTAAACTCAACTGGACTATGGTCAAATAGCTATATTGAGCAATATGCTAGAAATCAGGATTCCATAACATATTGGCAAGCTTTAAAAAAATGTAGTCCGCTAGCTGATTAAGCAATTAAAATTTTATTAATGCCATCTTCTTCAGCTTCTACTGAAAGAACTTTTAGTACTCGAGGCTTTATCCACAGGAAATTGCGAAATTCTTTAACTAATGAAAGAGCTAGTAGATTGACTTACATAAAACAAAACTATACCCTAATGAATTTAAACCTCAAAGGTCAATTGCAAGATTTTAAAAGTTTATTTAGCAAGCCAAATCATAAAAAAATAAGTTTGTCTTCGCTAACCCAATCATGCATTAAAAATGCAAGTAAAGTACTTGATTCAACAATATCTCTTGCAGAATTTTCAAATTCTGATGATTTCTCTGAAAATATTGATGACAGTGATTACGATGATATAACACAATCAGATGGAGAAATCAATGAAAGTGAGTCTGAGGAAGATATAGATTTCATAGAATTTGTCTCAGATTCCTCTGCGAGGTAAAACTTTAAATATATATTTAATTTATTTCATTGTTAAATGAATTAATTAAATGTGCTAATTTAAATTGTTTAAATGAATTAGTTCAGGTTTATTGACTCTAACAAAATTCATACTTGTTTACATATTTTTTCCATAGACATAATTATCAAGTTTTACGTAATTAAATTCTTTCACTTAGACGTAATTAAATTCTTTCACTTAGAAATTTTAAAATTTTATTATAAAGATGATGTCATTTTTCTCCTAAAGTGAGATTGTTCGGGCGATAATGTTGTCCTTATCCTTAACTCACGTCTATGCTTTTATGCAGGAGGGATTGTTAAAGTTAAGCTAATCTGTTTGAATTATTAAACGATAGGTTTAACGCATATTTCCGTGTTAGAATGCCTAAAGCGTATTGATTCGCATAATGGATTTAGGGTCTTTACATTCTAAGGCTTTCCGTTTAAGATCCACTCATTTTTTAAACGTTACAAGATTGGCTATTATACTAAAAAAGTAATTGGTAATATTATTATGCACCACTGCAATTGGAAAAATTAAACTCGGTCAATTTTAGTTCATAAAGCAAATTATATTGGTTTTCTTTATGATTCTTTATTAATTTTCTCAAACTATCATTGATTCAGAGTTAAAATAAAAGTAAACCGTGAAATCCTTTAAACACCCTCGCGCAAATAAATGTCCTCCTTTCTTTACACGCAACTTTTTTGTAATTAGTTATGAAGGTGTACTAAGCAGTCCTAATGGTCTTGTTACAAAGAGAATTTGTGCCACAAGGAGAATTATGTTGCCACCACGAGGAGAATATCATTTAGTAAGTTAGCTCTCCGTTATCTCCGATAACGTTTATGGGCTTCGAGCGGGGATCGAACACGCAACCCTTGGATTACAAGTCCAATGTTTTAACCATTGCAACGCGGCTGCTATAAAAACTCAATTCAAAAATCAGCCAAAGTAATAAATATGAGATTTACATGCACTCCTAGATGCTAGTAAATCTCATAATCAACTAATGATTTAATAACTTTGTTAAGCTTATAACTACTCGAAATTAATGTAATATTAGCGTTTTATTTAAAGGTTATATGCAATTTTAAACATTAAAAAAGGACAAAGTTGATTATTTCGGTCAGCTTATGTGTAATGCGTTTCTCTTAACAGAATGTTGGTTGAGGATCAGTGTTTATTGCTTGGTAAGCAATTTGTTTGAAGATTGCTAGCTAAAGATGCGTTATAGCAGACTTCTTCGGGCACCTAAAATAAAATGATAAAAAAAGCAGCAGGTTGTAATAGAATATTATAATAATTTATTATTATTAAGTTGTATACATATTTTTATGAGATAGAGTAGTTATATATTACAACTTCTTTATCTCATACGAAAATATAGACTAAGACACGCTGCATATATGACTTGTTATTGCACCTAGCCTACGAGTTGCTGATTCAATGATTGAAAAAATGCGAAAAACACTTTTTTTTGCGAAAAACATGTGTTTTTTTAAAGAAATGAAACGTTAAATTAAAAAACATGTTTTTTGCCCACCACTACTTCTAACCTCCAATCTTATTTAAATTATTTTTCTTTTTTGCGTGTGTGTGTGTGTGTGTGTGTGTGTGTGTGTGTGTGTGTGTGTGTGTGTGTGTGTGTGTGTGTGTGTGTGTGTGTGTGTGTGTGTGTGTGTGTATTTATATATATGTTGGCTGTATCATCAAACACTAAAATAGTTTAAATTCTTTCAGATTTTTTGTTTTGAAACGTTGAAAGCATATTATGATATATTGCTAAGCAGTAATTTTGAAAATGAAAACGATAGAGATATAATTTATATAAAAATAAAAAATTCTTGCAGGTAAAAAGATATTTGATGCCATTAGTTTAATAAAATAATCGAACGATTTGTCTTAGTAAAATTAAATATAAAATACAGAACTCTCCAGCAATTCTACAACTAACGAAGAAATGACCAAAATGAAGTTGCACGCCTGTTTAAAACTAATTTGGAGAATATAACCCAGTGGGCACGGTGCGTTTTTAAAACGTTTTTAAAACATTTTTTAGACGTTTTTATAAGGTTTAAACCTAATAAAAACGACCAAAGAACGTTTTAAAAACGTATTGTGCACACTGGGAAGCAAACAACCAATCAAATATAAAGATGATAGATGAAATTCTGGAAAACCAAAATAAAAAAAATACAAGGGTTAATTTTTTAAAAACCAATAGTTTTTCAAATTTGAATTGTTGAAAAACCAATTTATTTTCTTTTCTCTTGCGAAAAACCAAATCATTGTTTGGACATGCCGTAAACCTTTGGGTTTTCTGCGAAACCGATCAATTTTCTCGACAACCGATGAAGAACCAATTTTAGTAAGAGTGTAGTTTTTTATTACCTTCCTAAGAGAAAAAAAAGAAGAAAAAAATGAAAAATAAAAAAGTCATTTAATTTTTATTGATAAGTGTGCGGTTTGACCCGGTTTTTATTCTGACTTTTTTACTCTACAGGTTTTACTCTGCATTTTTATTAAAATAATAATTTTAAAATAAATCAATTTATGAGCTACGCAAATGAGTCTTCGATCTTTAGGGCATTCAAACGCTGCAAAGATTGTGAATGATGTTACACTGTCAAGTTCATTAAAGGCAACAAAATACAAGATAAACAACTATCATTTTCATTGCCAGCTTTTTATGATGCAAATGCAGCTCTAACACTTCTATTAAGCCTAAATTTAACGAAGGACTTGTGCCAAAAAAAAGGCTTAAATAAACTTCATCCACTTTACTCAGCTGTATTGGCAGCAAAAAAATGTTGTTACCCTCTAGACGACACCTTAAATTTTACCAGAAGCTGAGGAAAAGTTGCAAACTTTATTAGACCACACCGTTTAACGTGTTTTACTGCTGAACCAAGACAATATTACATATAAGATTGGTTCAGAAATATTGACTATGACTTAGATTTGTAAGGGGGGTTTTGACAGAACTTCCGGGCAGAGCATTTATAAAACGAGTTTTAAAGATCCGAATATATCAGATGCAAGTTTATTTTTTACTTCGCTTGTTCCATTGCAACTTAGTTGTAAACCAAGAAACGGAAGAAGAAAATCTCTCTTAGAATAATTTTCAACCCTCTTTTGAAGACCTCTAAAATTGCAATTTACAAAGGAAACCAAGGAAACTATTTTAAATGAGAAAACACATTTTGGCAAATAGATCGAAATTTCCAACCAATATAAATAACCATTCATATTAAAAATATTTTTCATTCAATACAATTTAAGTATGACCATGAGAGATGGTAAAGTATGCAATGCTATCACCAACACAAAATCTGCGTAACGGTGTTATCTCTGCCAGGCAACTTCCAAGCAATTTAATAACATTGATGAAATTTCGCAAAGACCGGTAACCACCGATTATCTACGGTACTGTCAACTCTACACGCCTAGATTCGGTGTTTTGAATGCTTTATTCGTTTAGGATTCAAAAAAAAATACGAAAAAATAGCAAGTGCGTAAAGAAAAACATAAACAGGAAAAAACAACAATGAAACCTAGCATCCAAAAAGCTTTCAAACAGCAACTGGAAAATTTAGTAAACATACCAAAGTAACGGTTGGGCAGCACATACGACGGAAATACCGCTCGACCCTTCTTTGAAAACACTCAAACGTTGTCCTTGGTAATTGATGTTTCCGAAAAACTAATCCACCGTTTTTATATAGTTTTGCAAAAAATTTCAAGTGGATCTGAAATCGACGTTGAAAAGTTTCAAGGTTACGCCATAGCAACTGCAAGACAATGTATCAAAGAATATCCCTGGTACAACATGCCAACATCATTACATAGATTGCTGATCCACGGACCAGAGGTTAATTCTTCGACCATTTTACCCATTGGTCAACTGTCCGAGGATGCTCAAGAATCAACCAATAAGTTAATAAAGCGATATCTTTTGGGTTTTTCTCGAAAGTTTTCAAGAGTCAAGACTATAAAATAAGTGTTCAGGAGATTGTTGGCAACCACAGACCCCTACATTTCATCTCTACGAAAATCAACACCAAAAAAAAATTAAGACTTTGTTGCCAGAAGCTGTTTTCCTCATAGTTCCTGTAGCAGAAGATTATGAAGACTCTGATACAGATGCCGAGGAAACAGACTTTTAATATAATGAAAATTTTAACAAAGAGACAGATGAAGATGAAAAAACCAGAATGATTGTAACTGAAATAAAGTATTTTTTGTATATTTAACACGATCTTCCATCATTTGATCCATTTTTTCAGCATTTATGTACACATTGAATCCACCATTTTTTTTTTTTTCATTTTTTAAGCTTTTTTTAGTCAAATTCTTAATCTGTGACCTGAAAGAACCCTTAAAACCCATTTATGAACAATTTAAACAATTTTTAACATATATGTCCACCATATCCGATTCGCCATTTTGTTTGTCTTATTTTTTCAGCAAATTCTTAATCAGTAACCTCAAAATATATTTGCCATGAAACTTCAGGCAAATCAATCAATGGTTTCATATTTTGACCAGCTTTTTCGATATCTGACCCACTGTTTAACGCGACGAACTCTCATGGAGAGCGGAAGTTGCGGCAATCTACGGTTTGTTTTTAATAACTAATTCATTCATTGAGTTGATATTTTTCGTAAGTATCAAGAAATAAAAGACAGTAGAGGTCCAAGATCAAAACCAAGACCAATAATCTAGACTTTCAAGACCAAATTTTAAGACCAAGGCAGTTAAATATGAGTCTCGAGGCTTTTCGAGACCAAGACTTTGGTCTCTGTTTGAAACTAATATGTTTAACTTAACCAAATAAAAGTGGATTATGGCATCGAAAAAATTTAAATGGTTGTAACTTTTTTTTTCATATTGTAATAATTAAAAAAAAAAGACTTAAAAAAACCAAATTAGTGGTAAAAATTAAATGTTTTAATGAAAAAAGAATAATAAAGAAAAGACAAGAAAGTTATTAAAAAATAAACAAAGTTAGTTGTCATTCTATAAGTTTTTGTTATTATAAAATGTATTTTGTATGTATAAGCTCTGAAGATATTTAATGTGAATTTGAATGTGTGAAATTTTTATTTTTTCTACTGCATTTAAAGCTGAATTGTAAATGTGAAAAGATTTCTAAACGTGTTTCTCGTCAAATGTAGTTGTCCTTGTTTTATGAAGTACGTTTTCTATGAAGTAAATTTCCTGATTCATAAGTACTTGATACAAACTTTATATGCTGTTGTATCAGACTACTGGTAAAGTACTTAAAGTGTGCAAAATATAAATCTCAGCTGGAGCTGAGGTTTTTCAAAACTTGTTACTGCATCTTTATACTAACTGTTGTTAATTATAAAGAATTAAATATTTTTAAGAGAATTTTTAAAACTGAAGAATTTTTTTTTAAAAATTTTTACAGATGTTTACAGAACTAGATAACAAGTTTCATGCAAATCTATGAACTCTTAATAAGTTTCTTTTAAACCTAAATTTTGAGGCAGCTGATTCGACACACATCAATATGTTTCATTGCTTAACTCTAATATTTAATTCATTACTTCATACTAATACATACATACTATTTACATACATCTTAATTCCTTACTTAACTCTAATAAAACATCATCCTTAAACCTTTGAACATTTGGTTTTATTGGTTATACCAAAAATTACATAATGAAACTATTCTTAAAATTTGGAAATATGGAATATCTTTTATTTAAGTACTTTTTTCATTTTTCTAGAGCAGACAAAGTATATCAAAGTTTGTTGCTTTAATATTATTTACCATCAGTTGCTATTAGAGGGTAAACACATTTTACCAATTATAAAATACAATAACCACTACTTAGTTCAGGTTAACAGCTATATATTAACAAACATGTTTTTTATACGTATTGACTTTTGAAATTGATATTAGCAACAACATAAATTTGTATGTTTGTAATTTTTCTTGTTTCTACCTTTTTATACTTAGTTCTTCATAAAGATGTGGTAAGTTAAGAGTTATTCCTTTTGGTAATCAATTTACTATTTCAAAACACATCAGGCAATATACTTTTTCTTATACTTTATTATGCCACATTATGCTTTATAATCTTTTATTTCTATACAATACCAAAGGCAATTCTAATCAGCTCTTGCTCACGATTGCTTTTAATTTGAGAGTGTTGCAAATTACTTTGGTTAGCAAAAATAACCAATAAGCAATACTATCAAACTTAAAAGGTTTCAGAAATGTATATAACTTATATATGAAGTAATTAGTGTAAGGTTCTGAAAAGAAATTAGATAGTTTAAAAAAATATTTTTCTAGCTAAACGATAGGATTAATGGGAATTTAATGGGAAAAAATCATACCAAGTTATAAATATTCTGATAGTATAACTAGAAAATTATAAAACTGTTTTAAAAAATTTATCGTATGGGAATCACAGCATAGTCAAGTTTCACTATCTGGTTTATAGTTTGTTGCAATAGTTTTTTTTGTTTCAGAATTATTAAAACCATAAGGAAAACAAATAACTTCTTTTAATTGTTTTTTTAAGAAAATATTATGAAAATCACTTTTGGCGATTATTTATGCGATTTTTCAATTTCACTTTTATTATACAATCGATTCTTGGCATTTGTTTCGATTTTAACGCGCAAAAGCCTTTGTTTCAAAATCAGCCAATCAGTTTGTGCATATTTCTGCTTATGATAATACGATGATTCGATACTTATTAAAACTTGGGATTTTATTATGCTGCAAATATGTAAATATCATTATTTTGATTAACCGTGTTAAGCCTTCATTATATATCGTTAACCAGTTTGCTTGTTTGCTTGTGTTTTTTGTTGTTGGTAAACTATATCTTGTGAACTAAAGCAAAACAGATCCATAAATGACCTTGATTAAGTATAAGATTTAATAGATTTTGAGTTGTAAGTTCGCTTTATTGTAATCAACAAAGCTTGGTTATTACAGAGATTATCTATTTCCGGATATTTTTCTCAACGTTTAGTTTTTCCAGATATCCAAAATGTTATCCATACATACAAGTTTAGGTATATATTTTTGTAATATATATTGATTTTTTTAAGCTTTTTCACTCATTACTCATGCAAAAATTTTGAAAAGTTGAAAAAAAGATTAAAAACAACTCAGCTAAAAGCAAAAATAAAAGGAAAATATATTCCAGATTTTTTGCGGATATTTTACCCAAACAATTTTCCGGATTTTTAAAATATGACCTAAATGTTATTAGTTTATTGTTTGCTATGTTATCAGCAAATTTAACACATTCTTTTAATTTATATTTTTAAAGAACTATAATTTTTGTAAGATTTTGGTAAGTTGTTAACAATAATCCTCCTTTTTACCTTTTCGAAAATAGTAATCTCTATTACCTGCCATTTTTTTATAAAAAGATATAATGGTTTTGAATAGGATAGTTTTCACAAAAATAGGTCCGCAAATAATAGCGAGTAATCATCAACAAATGTTATTAAGAGCATGTAGAATATGTGAAAATCTTTTAGGAAAGACAGTTTAAAAAGTGACAGTAAATTGTTCAAATATATAATTATATGGAACAAATATATCAAAGATTCTCAGTGTATTTATCTAGAGAAAATACGTATGAAGTGATATACTACCCTTAGAAGCATCGAAAATATGGGGACCAACGTTTTCAAAGCTCCAAATAATTGGGTAAAATGTCTAACAATTGAATGCAAATGTACTTGAATTTTTTTATAATGTTGGAAGGTGAATGTCATTTAATTGATATTGAAAACTTGCCGGAGAACTTGCATTAAGAGGTAAAATTATTAGTAAAACAGAATTCGACAAATGCATTTTCATAGATGTCCAATCAAGTTTTTTGAATAGCTTTATTAAAGATTAACGGGTGATGTGGAAGTTATCGGACAAATCCTAATTTCATTATTTGAGCATAATAATTAGTTTTTGTGGTTTTATGCGTAGGCATATACGTTCTATAAAATATAAACTTTATTATTTGAAACACAATTATTTAAAATGAGGTTAAATGCAGCTGAACGAGAATCTTTTCGAAAGCGACTAAAAATGTTTTTTGTAAATAAACCTAATATAAAAAAAAAAAAATCGTAAATCATTTTGAAAAGGAAGGATTTGCTCGAAGTACAATATATGATAACCTAAAAAGACTTGAAACTGTTCAATCGTTTTCTGATAGAAAGCACCCTGGTCGTCCGACATCCTGGACTAGAGAAAAGAAAGCCGAATTAACGAGACTTGTCAACAATCGTAAAAGGGGTCAGTCAGAGAAAAATACGTATTAAATTCGGTGTAAATCAATCGACAATTGGTCATCAGTTAAAAAAATGAATATTAAATATAGAAAATGTGAAAAGACTCCAAAATACACTATAGAACAACAAATAAAGGCAAAGAAAAGAAGCAGGAAACTAGTTAACCAACTCTATAACACAAAATCGCTTCTAGTCATCGATGACAAAAAATACTTTTGTTTTGCAGGGGACAACATGCCTGGAAATTCTGGATACTAAACAAACAACAAAAATACATGCCCAGAAAGTGTTCGTTTTATAGGAAAAGAGGAATTTCCAAAAACATTAATTTTGTGGATAGCCATATCTAACCGTGGTATGTCCGAGCCATTGTTTCGCACTTCCAAGGCTGTAGCAATCAATTCATCAATCTATATTAATGAATGTTTAGAAAAACGACTTCTTCCATTTATTCACAAGTATCATGGAGACTTTAACTATTTATTTTGGCCAGATTTAGCAAGTTCTCATTATTCTAAAGATTCTCTAAACTGACCAATATGTCTATTACGTTGATAAAGAATCCAATCCCCCAATGTGCCTCAAGCACAACCAATTGAAAATTTTTGGGGACATTTGGCACAGAAGGTATACGAGGGAGATTGGCAAGCTTCAACAGAGCAAGTTTTGATTGATCGCATTAAACTAAAACTACAAGAAATTGATTTAAACTTTTTACAGTCGCATATGAAAGGCGTCAGAGCAAAATTGAGATCAATTGCAGATGGTGGTGTTTTTTCATATAAAAAATAATATATTTTTTTTAAAAGATAAATGCTTTATTTAAAAAAAATATAATAGTAGTTTGTTTTTTTATTTATAAATAAGTTATTGACGTTTTTATTTTGTCCGATAACTTCCGCATCACCCGTTATCATAAAAAATTGCTCCTCTGCAAGTTACAGTTAGAATACAAGTTTTGTGTGAGCCAGCAAGTGCAGAAAATGTTTTGAAAGTTTATAAACCAAGAATACTTTATTATGAATTGAGAAATAAAGAGAAAGTATTGTATTGAAATAAAATTATTATTAATAAAATATACTTGTAAATAAAATTAATACATAAATCTTGCATATAAATTTTGAACAAAATAGGATGATAAAGTTTAATAAAGTTATAAATAATTTTATATGTATATATATTATATA
>NC_088924.1:21542500-21560000 GCF_038396675.1 Hydra vulgaris | reverse complement strand
ATTCAGTCTTACTTTGGCTATATACAGTATTGTGAAAAAGTTAAGAACCACAAAAAAACAAATCATAATTTATTTTTATTTTTAAATTTTTTTTTTAACCGAATATATTTTTCTGGTAAAAAGAATAATAATAATAAATTTTAGAAAATAGACAAACAAAATAAAGAATAATAATAGTGATAAAAACTTTTAAACAAATATAAAAAATGTATTTAAAGTTTTATAGGTAATTTTTATTTTAAAAAAATTGTGAAAAAGTTAAGAACCACAGAATAAATAACGATAATTTTTACCACCTAATACCGCGTAATTCTACCATGAATTTTTAAGCTCTCATTTATACGATTTGGCATTGAGTCTATTAAATTCTCTAAAATATGTTTGGGAATATTTCCAAGTATTGCTGGTAAAATATTGTGCAACTCCTCAAGGCTCCTTGGTGCTTTCTTGGCAATCTCTTTATCAAGCCAACTCCAAAGATTTTCAATGCAATTTAGATCTGGGCTATTTGGTGGCCAAGTTAGACGCTCAATATTTTTACTTTCGGATCATTCAGAGACAATTTTAGCCCTGTGACATGGTGCATTGTCTTGCTGAAAAATGAACGAAACGCTTTGCTCAAGTGCATCAATTGACGGTAACAAGTTGTTATTTAAAATATCGACATAATAATTAGAGTTGAGTCGACCATCAAATAATTTAAACATACCGAGACCATAATATGTCATGCAGCACCATATTCCAACCGACCCGCTACCTTGTTTTGTTCTTGAACGAAACAATCGTGATTATATTTTTCTGAAGGCTGCCTGCGAATCATAATTCGGTTTTTTCGGTTATCAACCTCGATATTCATCTCATCACTGAACATTACTGTCCTCCATTTTGGTTTAGACCATTCTTTGACGCTTTGGCAAAATTCTTTTCGCTTTTTTATATGTCGTTTAGTAAGTCGCGGTTTTAGAACAGCTTTTTTCCATAACATATTGTTAGCTAATAGTTTCCTACGCACAAGTGATGCCGAGGCTTGACGTCCATTGGAAAGCTTTCATTCCCTTCTTAATTCATGCGACGGCATGGTTCGATTTTTCTTTGCCAACCTGATTAAAAGGCGATCATCATTGGGTGTCGTCAAACCCGGTCTTCCAGAACGATGGCGATCAACGTAAGATTTCGTCTCTTTGAATCTTTTGATGATTGTTAGCACCGAACTATGTGATCGCTTTACTATTCTTCCAATTTCGTGAGCGGATTTACCTTCCTGGTGAAAATGCACCACTTTTACACGATCTTCATAGGTAATAGCTTTTCTGCTCATTTTTTCATAAGGAAAGAATTTTTTTTTTGTTTGAAATTAAATACTTTTTTTAAAAGTATTTTAAAAAATTGATTTTTTTCAAATGTTTTTATTGGTTCTTTGGTAATAACTCAGGTCATTAAAAGAATATTTTAGAAAAAAGGGAAAAATAAATTTAAAAAGACGTTTCCGCCGCATTTAGCACAAAAAATTCTTTGTGGTTCTTAACTTTTTCACACAAAAAATATAAAAAAAAATTAACACATAATATTTAATCCTTATTTTTTATAGGTTCTATTAACTAACTTTCAAAAAAAAAAATTTTTCTTTTTTCTCATGCTATATTTAATATGTTTGAAAAAAAAAGACTATTTTATTATCTATAGAATAAAAATTAATTAAATTTATTTGAAAAAAAATTTTTTTTTTTATTTTGTGGTTCTTAACTTTTTCACAATACTGTAATTACATTCTAACTTTTGTTTATTACATAAGTTGCTGTCATAATACTTAACGTTTGTTGTCATGGACTTTTTAAATTTGTTGCTAAAATACGATTTTTTTTGTATTTTGTATAAAATTTGCTTTAGGTTCTTAAGTACTTGATTGCGGTTTTTGGCGATATCTGGTCATTAATTTTGGCGTCTTTTGTCGCTTAAAAGTAATTTTACTTGTATTATCGCTCATAAGTTATTACTTTGCTGTTATTGAAACAAGTTTCAAGTGGTAAGAGAGTCACTATTTGACAGAAATGGGTAAGAAACAGGACATCAGCGTTGCAAAAAAAAGTGAAATAATACTGTTATTAGAAAATACTGCTCTTCTTAATTCCGAAATAGCTCGCAAGTTAGAAGTCTCGCGTCAGACTGTTGGAAGTATCAGAAATTTTATCTGTCCAAAGGCCAAGATGTCATAGCTACCAAGAGAGAAAATTGTAAAAGGGCTTCCAAGATTACCCTAGGAATGATCGCGTACTTCTGAACTTGTGCCGAAAAGGACGTGAGAAATCTTCTGTAGAGTTAGCACAGGAATGGAATAGCATAATTGGACTTACAGTAAGCTCAAGAACTGCTAGAAGACGTTTATTGAATTTCGGCTACAAGGCATACAAACCCACGAAGAAACCCAAGCTGACGGTTGCAATGAAAGAGAAGAGACTGACGTGGGCACGTTGACACGCCGATTGGACCAAAGACGATTGGTCGAAGGTAAGCAGTTTACATATTCTTATGAAATTATTTAAAGTCAGAAACATATTGTCCAATTTATTCTGATGATAATATTTATTTTTTCATTAGTTTTGTAGTTTTTTCGTGTTATTATGTGTATTTTCCATAACATAAAATACGGTATGTAATACCGTTCTGAGTACCGTTCTTTTACAGGTTAATATTTGTTATTCAAGTGTGCTTCTCTGATGAGTCTAGCTGGAAGTCATGGCTGAGAGGACACAATTTGTTCGAAGGAAGAAGGAAGAAGCAAACCTCCCCGACTGTGTCCTAGAAACTGTAAAACACCCACAAAAGATCATGTTTTGGAGTGTTATTTCTGTCAACGGACCGGGGCGTCTGTATTTTGTGGAAGGGATCATGCAACAGGACCAATACAAGAGAGTACTGGAAACACATCTCATACCACAGGTAAAAGAATGGTATCGACGTGGAGAAGCAATATTCATGCAAGATGGAGCTCCATGCCACACAGCCAAAGTAATGAATTTCCTGAAGGACCAGAAGAGTTTCCTGATCTGGAATGGCCGGGCAACAGTCCCGACCTCAACCCAATTGAGGGGCTGTGGAACGAGCTGAAGAGGGAAGTTCTGAAAACTGCGTTTACTAACAAAAGAGAATTAACTGAAAAACTAGTTAGTACATGGCACCACAGTGATCGTATCTGTCGTCTCTGACTGGAATTTATCCAGTCAACGCCTTGTCGCGTTTCAGCCATTCTAAGAAATAAGGGTGGACACACCAAAGATTAGGCAGCAAACTTAATGATCTTTCAGAATTTTGCATTTGTGATATTTTTTACATGGTGCTTTTATATTTAAGTATTATTTAAGTCATTTTTAATGTTTTTTTTGGGTTATTAACTTATTCTTGTTGTTCTACTTTAATTTCTTGCAATAAATGTGATAATTCCTAATTCATTGGCCAGCACTGTATATAGTAGTTCTATTGGTTTAAGGTTAAATTATTACATTGTTTTAAAATTAAATAATTCTATTAAGATTAAGTTAAGGTAAGCTATATAATCCACAACATATCTAAAGCTTGGCTATTCAACAAGCTATGCAAATTACAGCGTGTGTAGATTTATGAAATATAATTTACAAATTGAATGAAAATAGAACATGTATGATGAACTGATAGGACAGTATTAACTTTTTATTTTTGTTTTTTAGGTATTGGCAGGCTGTAATTGATGACTTATCTTCCTGCAACAATTAAAAGAACCTTCAAGAACCTTCAACTACAAGCCAAATTAAAATAATTTTCATAGCAGCATTTTCTAAGAAGAATTTTCCTTTGATTTTTTTACTAACTATATTACTTATATTTCATAAATTCTTTAAATTATTTTTGAAGATATATTTTGTTTAATGTTGGTGTTTTACAAAACTTTAAGTTTAAAAAATTATTTTAAATATAGATTTTTTGTTTTAATTTTTATTCAGGAGTATGATACTAATTGGGGTGTCCAATTTTTGTAATATTTGTTCTGCAAATATCAATTTGATATTATGTTATTAATATGAGAGTATAATCTCAAGATACAATTAAAAAATTGTAGGATGAGGTACATAGACCAATCACTGTGGAAAATATTACTACAAAAACGTACTATAAATGTGTTTTGCTCAAATTTCAATTTCAATACTGAAATTATATTTTAATTTTTTTTAATAGATAATATTTACTATAATGCAGGAATTTTATTTAAATTTATGTAAAAAGATAATTTTTGTAAATGTTCAATTGAAACCTATTTCCTACATCACTTTCAAAGTTATTTTCTATAAAACTTTTTATGAATAAGTATAAAGTGTTATACATTTTTGAAAGCATCAAGTTATGGTGATTTTAGAACAAATTCATATTTTTAATAAAATGGTTTTGTTAACTAATAATTTTGAGAATTAATTTTAATGGACATGCATTCTATTATTTTTGCATTGTGTGGTGAAATGATATCAGCAATATTTAAACACTGCATCATTTCAAAAAATAATATATAAAGAATTGAAAAACATATATCACTGCAAGAAATTTACAGTAGAAATTAAATACTTCGCTTACTTTTTGAAAGGACAACTTTTAAGTGTTCGAAGCACAAACTGTTACTTTCCTATATTGATAGAAGGTCAATTGAGACACTATCAATAATTTTAAAAGAAAATTATCAAGTTTCTCAGGATAGCTTGATCATCAGGCATTACATTCAATTGGAGAAGAAACAGAAGCAAAGCTTGTGGAAGCATTAAGGATTGCCGAAAAAGAAAAAAAGATCTCTGTCTCAAGTTTTATGGAAAACACAAACTTTTGCTTCACAGAGAAAATATCAGGGCCGTACCAAGCTAATTTTGCGCTTTGGGCAAGAAAATAAAGTTGATTTTAGTTCAATGTCACTTTTCTAGCTTTTCTTGAGGCAAATTCACTAATGACATCATCAAAGTCAATGTTGTTTGCCACTTCATTTTCAATTGAAATTATAGCCAAACTAGACAAACGTTCTTGGCAAATTGTTGACCTCATATAGTTTTTTATGAGCTTAAGTTTACTGAAACTTCTCTCACACGTAGCAACTGTGACTGGTATGGTGAGATTGATGTGACTGGTATGGTTGATGCCCAAAGTAACTCAATCAGCTCATTATGAATTCGAGGAGAAAAGTAGGATGTTGTGGTTTTTTTTGCTTTAACGGACGCAATTTGTTTAGCCACTAAAGGATAATAATGGTAAGGGATCGCCCATAAAGTACGTACGCTCGGAGGGGAAGAGGGGTCTGCAAAAGGCGTATATGAGATGGGAGGGCAGTGAGTCAAATAAAAGTAAGGAGACACTAAATTTAAAAAAAGATCATAAAATGTTATGTAAGTAAGTAAAAAGTCTAGGTACTTTTAGGGAGGTGGAAGGTTCTCAAAAAAGTGTATAGTAAAATGGATGGGGGAAGGGGGAAGGGGTAGGGTTAGAGGGGTAGACAATAAAAGCGTACGTACTTTATGAACCACCCCTAACGGGTAAAATAACGGTAAAACATAATGCCTTTCCTAGACAAAATAAAATGTAAATAACTTTGGGGAACATAACGCTCAAGACATTTTTTTGCTAACATAACGCTAAATTTTTTACTAACCGTAATGTAAGCGTGATATTAGCGTTATATGTTTTACTGTGTATAATAAAAGCAAACAAAAATAAATACATGTATTTAGATTAAATATAGATACTGATTACAGATTTTTAGTTGACAAAATAATTTTTAAAAAATTATTTTGTCAATAGTGGAATTATAGTTTATAGTAAAAATAAGTTTTAACAAAATTTGTTGTATTTACTATTGATGAATTTAATAATTAATTTTTTGGAATCAGTGCTTTATTTACTTTGCATAATTAAACGTTGTTGAGATGGAAATAAATCGTAGGCGTCTTCTTCATCTTTTGAGAGTTATTCATATTAAATTGTAACGAAAAATCGTTTGAGGTTGCCGAATAAATGATGCAATAAAACAAAAATAAACGTCCAACAAAATCCAAACAAAAATGTTCATATAAAACCGTTGATTAAAGAAAAACATTTGACTGACACAAGCACCATACACTAATAATAAAAAATGATTTTTTTCTATCTTACAATATGGGTATGTATCATATTTTTATATTTGTTTCTTTATGGTAATATAATTTGTCGTTAGTAGGTATATAATGTAAATTTATATGATGATATCTTGTTGCAACTTATTGTTACTGACTTGAAATATTGATGAATTGAAGTTATTTTTGAAGTTATTAGATTAGATTAAAGCTAGCAGAAAGCAACCCATAATACGGTTACGGTCGGTCTGTTACTTAATTTACAGTGGCTGTTTTCCACAATTTAAAGTTGTGAAACCTTAACTAATACCCTGTAAGAAAAACGCCTTCAAATTAAAAAATTAAACCATCTGTAAAATTAAAATAAATTAATTTACCAATTATTTAACGTTATTTGAGTAATTTACAACTGACATAGGTCATATCAGTGTATGGCAGAACCATTTTCCTAGACATTACTAAGTTCAACACAATACGTTTTTAGTTACTGACACAAAATAATAACACTTCATCATGACTTAAATTGACGAAAGATTAAAGCTAAATTCTTGTTATATTTTTTATAACATGAACTTTAATTAATAAGATTAATATGAAGTAAACGTAAATTATTTATGAGTTGCTAATTTTTTGGTATCCCCTTGATACATGTTTCTTTAAAAAAGGAAATTGTCTTTAAAATGGTAAATGCACACAACTAAATAAATTTATTATAAATAACTAAGCAATTGAGTACAAATACGTTTCAAACAAAAAAAAGTCGATTTACAATCAAACATGTGTATAACAAATTGTAAAAAGTATGTAAACTTTGATCTTTTATATTGCATTAATGCGTCATATGACAAACCTAAAATAAAAATTGTAACAGATAAGTTGACATAAAAGAAAAACGAAATAAAACAAAAAAAAACAACTGGAATACAATTTACCTGCTTTTCGGTAGCCTGTTGTCATACTTAAACTGCTGTCATAATGCAACTTGTCGGTGTTGTTTTACGACGTTATTTCACGTTGGCTTTTAGTAAACTTTAGTTAAATTTAAAAGACATAACAATAGATTTAAAATATTTTAATTAAAAAGCAAAAAAACAAATGCTTCAAGGAGCCAAACTAAAAACATCAAAGATAAAAAACAAATAGATATAAGTAAATTGCATTTATATAGCTAAATAGTCTTGGCTTATAGTAAATTTTAGAAGCAGTGTTTTCAATAGATTAAACTATCAATTAATTATTTTTAACAAATAGAATGTAGCATCATATTATGATGATTGGGTAGTGAATCAATTTAACTAAATTTAAGTTTAATTGGTGAAAAACAAAAAAAAATTCAATTAAAAATGACAAAAACAAACCAAATATACAATAATATATTATAAAAAAAAAGTACAAATTTAAAAAAAAAAATTACAAAATTAAAAAAAATACAAATAAGCCACTGAAGAAAAAACGGCAACAAAAAGTTATAAATATCTTCACTGATAGAAGACATTTACAACCTTTTGGTTGCTGTTTTTTCTTCGGTGTCTCCCAACACCGATGAGCCCTCCATTTGAAGGATGGCTCATCCATACCGTCATTACTTTGCCACTTATTGAAGGACCTCTCCGAGAGAGGCCCTGGGTGTTGGGAGCGATATCTTTGGTATTCTTCAAATGTTAATGACTCTAAAATTACAAATAGAAGGATATAATAAAATGTTTACAATTTTTTTTAATCAAAATATAAAGCATAACCTCACCATTTTCACAGGATGAGGATGCTAAAAATAAATTAAAAAAAAGTAAATTAAAAAGAGTTAAACTTGTGAGAAATTTAATTTTAATAAAAATATGAGTAAAATGCAAACAGTTTAAAAATGTCATATTTATATTAAATAATTCTTTCACCTATTGCACATATATATATAAAATTTAAAACACAGCCCTACCAGTTATGCTTTTACCAGACACTAAAGACAAAATATACCTCAGAATAATTGATAGAATTATATTTACATATAAATAAATATATAACTATAATTTTTTTTACCTATTCCCCTCATTTCTTCCATGAAGTTGTCTAAAGTAAGAAAAAAGATAACTGAAGCTAAAACTAATAAAAACTAAACTAAAATTAACTATAAACTAAACCAAAAAACTAAAATAAACTTTAAATTTTAATATCTGTACCTCAGAAGACAAAGGTCGGTTATCCAGTTTTTTGTGAAAATGAGATATGTATGAGACCTTTTTAGTTTTTCAGTATTCTACATAGATATAGACTGTTTTCCTGCAACAATGTGAAACAAAGTTTGGTCAATATAAAGGGTCTGGTGTCCCCACAATGTTCAAAGGAAAAAGGTCTGTAGTTCAGAAATGACTTTTCACTTTTTTTATTTAACTTTTTATTTTTGTCAAAATTATATTTCATGTGCCTCAAGACAAATTAAATAAGAAAAATTAAATAAAACATAAATTTAACCATCAAGAAAAAAAAACCCAATAAAGACTAATAATTTTACTATTTACTCTCTCCTGGACAATTTCTAAAATGTGATAACTGACTTGGACTACTGAGTGTACAGATATAAATGCTTTATTTAACTATACTAATCACAAAATTTATACTTAGTTTTTTTTCCAACTCTTCTAGAAGAAAAAAGAAAATAAAGGTTAATTACTTGAAGTTTTAAAATTCCAAGGTGCGGATTCACAACTTTTGCGTAACTCTTGCGTAGCTGAGCAAAAGTTACGAAAAACTTACGCAAAATATTTTTTACGTAACTATTTGGTATTCACAACTTTTTCGCAGCATTTGCGTAAAGTTAAGGTTGCGCATGAGTTACGTAAAAACTTACGCAAAATTTAAGGCAAACATTTTATAACTATTTGTATAAAGGAAGTAGTTATTATTACTAATTCTTTTTTTATTAAGACACACAGGGCAATGTGACCAAACAGTGAATGTTTCTTTTTTAGAGTCAGGGCATAAATTTACTACAATTATTTTGTTGTTGTTGTTGCTATATTTAATAATGTAGCAAAACCATATAGTGGCTATTCAAATAATACTTGACATTCTTATATAGAGTGGAGGTGTTTGAAAGTGTCACCAAATATCACATGGAAGAGGAAGTGGTTAGCTACAGTGTGGCATGACAAAATTTTTAAAATATGAATTCTAATCACAGCGGAATAGTAAACCTTTAGCATAAAAGTTCAAACTAAAAAATATATTTGTTTAAAAATAATGTCACGTCACAAATAAGGCGGGGAGATATTGTTTAAAATGTTACATATACAAAGAAGAGAGTCTCGCAAAAAAGTGTTTCGTATTATTTGAATAGCCCCATATAGCATATACGTGCAATTACTTTTAAAAGTAATAGCATATATAGCATAAACAATCTTTCAACCTATTTTGTATATCTATTAGCAAAATAATCAAAATAATTAATAATTGGATTAAAAATGAAACAAATAAGAGTCGGTTGGTTTTTTAAATGAGATATCGATTATTAACAAAACTACACATCTATTATTTTAAATATAAACATTACAAGCACTCATTAAGAAGTAATTCGGGCATATTTATTCAAATCCAAATGGGTAATATAAACTGTATTATCCTGGGCTTATATAAGATAATAATTCGGCTTCCTGAATGAGGCCATCAGTGAATGCCCATTGGTTTTATTTAACACTAACTCTAAACCTGCCGCGAACCTTATTTGTAAATATACAGAAAACTAGCATTTAAAAGAACCATTTGTTCTATTTTTATTATAAAAGAAAAAGAAAAACAACATGAGATTAATATTTTGAGGCATTATTTTGGCGCCCATACCAGTCCTATAGTACCAAAAAAGGTCTGGGTTGACCCCTGATCAGATCATGCAACTTGTCTTGCATTGCTTCAGGAAGTTAAAACAAAATACTTTAGCTTAGCATAAAATTTCACGTTCATAAAAAAATAAAGTGCTAAACTAAAGTGTTGTTTTTTTAATTCTTGTTTTCATACTTACTTCTCATACCCTAGGGTATAAGAAAAAACTAAATGATAATTGTTAAATTTTCTTTTCAGTGGTCTTGTTTTATCATATTATATATATATTATATGTTTTATCATGTTATATATATTATATATATACTTAAATCAAAAACACTTTTATTTACAATAGGGAATGACGGTTTCATTAAATAAAGAAATTGCTTAAATAAATTCAAGAAATACATTTGATTGCATTCTATTATATTTGAAACCATTTATAAACAAACTTTCTATTGTCAGAAATATAAGAAACATTTTGATAACATAAGCAAAAGTTCAACAACTTTTCCATAACATATTATGAAAAATACATTGTATTTTTCTTAATACGTTATGGAAAATGTTTCAATCGTATTATTTAATAAAAGTTGAGTTTGAATTAAAACCCACTTGTTTTTTGTAAGTTTTTTTTCAGTGATATTTCAGATTGAGAATTTATGGTATCATATTTGCACGAATAAAAACATGATTTTTATATTTGATGGATAGCGTAAAGTTAATTCTGTGAATCAGGTACATGCAGTATAAAAAAGTTTGACTCTTTGACTGAGCAAGTATTGATTAAATCACAACAAGTATTGTAGTAGGTTTTCAAGACACCAAATACAGTACAATCTAATAGCTACAACCAGTGTGAACAATATGCTGTCATCTCAAGAGTTGTAATACTATTTTCCACAGCAACAGGTAATAGTTCTACTGAATTGTGAAAAGCGCTATTACTCCATTTGGACTAACTGGTGGATCAAGGAACTTTTTATGTGCTCTTTGCAATAACAAAATACAAAAATGAGATTTTGTATAGAAATACAAAAAAAAAGATCTACCAAAACAGTTTAAACTATTACAGAATATGTTTATTATTTGCAAATAACAATATTATTTACCAAGAAATTAGGCTTTAAAAAACAATGCTCTTTTTTTTAATAATTTAAATTATCCATATATTTTAATATCTCCTGATAATTGAAATAACTAAAAACAGCATTATTATTCAAAATAATCTTAATATTGTTAATACCTTTTGAAAACATAGCATCATTATTCAAAGTAAGTTTAATATTTAGGTTATAATTCTTTTTTACTTCAATAGCCTGATTACTCAGAGATAACTTTAGCATTATTATACTTTTAAATAGTCTTGTTCACATTTATAAATTTAAAAAAATAGATATCTGAAAAACTTATGAACTGATTACATATTTTTGTGAATATTGTATCTATGTTAGCACAAATATTTTTTCACCTTAAATATAAGGTTAAAAAAATATACACACAACCTATATAATATAAACACACTCTCTCATAGCCTAGATATGAGAGAGTGTGAGAGAGAGTCTCTCTCTAACACAGAGAGAGTGAGAAAGACGCTCTTTATGCTAGTTATGCAAGTTAAAGTATATACTTCAATAATATTATTGTATATATTTTTGTATAATATAGTATAGATAGTATAGCATAGATTTGTACCATAAGTTAATACAGTATGGAATCATCATATAGATGTATGACAATAACTAGTTATTATGTTAACTTAACTTATTTAATAAGTTATTGGCATACTACAAAACTATATGATATATTCGTACTATGGTCGCTCTCCTTGTTTTAGCTAGGCTATGAGAGAGTGAACTATCCATTATATAGGTTATGTGTATATTTTTTTAACCTTAAATTTAAGGTGAAAACAAGTTTTATAAAATAAGTTTATGTAGTACATCTAAACTTTTGGTAAATATACTGCTATTGTTGTTGTTGCTAAAAAGAAAAACTATAATTGTATTATTTAAATAAATAACTTAACGCATAGCAGTATAAAATTAAGATAAAATTATATTTTATTGGCAATAACAAACATAATCTGAAATGTTTCATAATAATAAAAACGCCATTTTTAAATATTATTAGATGATTTAAAGTTACGCCAAACTTAAGTCAAATAAAATAGCAGACGTAACTTTTCTTGCGTAAAGTTTGCTGAGCACTTTTTAGGAAAATGTTGTGAATACCGTTTTTTAGACTTTTTGCGTAAGTAATAACTTACGTAAAAACTTAGGAATTTCGTAAGTTTTTGTTTACGCAAGGTTTGTGAATACCACTTGGCGTAACTTTAAACTTAAGCAAAACTTACGCAAACTTTATGCAAATTTTGAACTTACGAAAGTGTTGTGAATCCGCACCCTGAATTCTAAGGGGTCGTCCATAAAGTACGTACGCTCATAGGGGGGAGGGGAGGTCTTCCAAAAGCTTTAGAAAGATTAAGTGAGGGGGGGGAGGGTTTAATTTAAAAGCACGTACTTCGATTTTCTAATTTATCACAATTAACCAGCTAATCAATAGAAAAATTACATTCTGACTAAAGATTCTAGTTTGCTTAAAATAAAAAGATGTACGGTATATGGAGTAGAGGGTATAGTTTTCCTCTATGCACATGTATGGGCGCCCTCAGAATTTTTTGATGTTCCAGATAGGACACTTTCACACATCGTGCAAACTCATAACTTAAGTTTGTTAATACCTATGCGAAATGAGGAGGCCTTGCAAAATATAGGGATGGCGGAGGCCTGTGAACAAAAAGCCTTAAAACGCTTACCCTCCCGACCCCCAAAATGAGAGGGGTATAAATTTTGCATGGTCATAACTTTTTTGTAATTTACAATATTTTTCAACAAAAATTAAAATCTGTCGATAAATTTAAATTTAGTTTTAGATGTTAAAGTTAAAAATTTTGCTAAATATTTCCCTCGCGTTTGGGCAGGGTAGGGGGGAGGCAAACGCTTTAGGGTTTTTTGTTCCCAGGCCTACGCCATCCAAATTTTTTGCAAGGCCGCCTCATTTGGCATATTAACAAACTTAAGTTTGCACGATGTGTGAAAGTGTTCTATCTGGAACATCAAAAAATCCTGAGGGGGCCCATGCACACGTGCCACCCCTTATATACTGGCCCTGAGTAAGACCTGAGGGCCGTGGTTGATGGGACGGAGTCACCCCCCAAAAAAACGTGTCAATGGCGTCTCAAAATCTTCCAAATTTGACCGCTAGGTTTTGCTAAAATAAAAAGCTTCTTAAATTAGCAAAAGGGCACAAAATTTGCTGTTGCCCCCTCCCACTGGGTTTTACCCTTTGTTTTCAATATTACTGATCTCACGTAAGACTCGTTTTTTACTTACTAAAGAAGGGTGCCTGAAAAAAACGTCCACCTTAAGTATAGTTTATTTACATTTGATTCGTTATTAAAACAAAAAAAAGGTTAACTCTACCCTACACCGGGACTCGGACCTGGGTCCCCATCGCCTATTTCCGCCGCATTAACCACTCGCCCAAATACATATATACCTTAACCATATTTTAAAATTATTTAAATTATTATTTGTATAAATACTTAAAGACGTTTCTAAAATGCGCAAACAAAGAGCTTTGGGGTCGTATAAAGTATCTAAGGTATCCTCCGCCTTTTTTATTTTTGAATAAACTTTTTTATTGAGAAAAAAAAGTAAAGGAGGGATGTCTAAGGGGGGGGGGGGGGGTATTTGAGAAACGTACGTACTTTTAAGGGGGGGGTGGGTGGGGACATAAAAGTACGTATGGCAACAGGGGGAGGGGGGGTCAAATTTCAAAATTTTTGGCGTACGTACTTTATGGACGACCCCTAATGTTGACGTTTTATTATCGCCTGAAAACATATCGTCATTTTTAAACATTACATCATAGGAAAGCGATTGCGCTACAAAATCCGTTCCTTATTTGACAAATTATTCTAATTCCATGCGTTACGACCTTTCTTAAAAAGAGAAAATCGAATTGATGAATTGGACTAAATGTTGCGAATTTTAATTTTATTCCTAAAACCACTCCTGATAACAATAACTGAAATTTATATCGTTGCATTAACCTAGAAGAGTCTTCTATGGAAAACTCTTTCTAAATTTTAAGAAGACACGGAAATTTATAAAGATTGTTTTAAGTAATTTGACACATGTAGTAGAATTCTGAGAAATCTGTATGCTGTAGAGTTCTGAGAAATCCTTGTCATAAAAAAAACATCCAAACTTTTGAATATAAATATAACTTTATAAATATAAATATATCTTTATAAATATAAATATTTAACTTTATAAAAATAAATATATATTTATAAATATAACTTTTTGATTTTTTTACAAAATCAGTTCTTTATTTGACAAATGGATTTTAATTCCATGCCTTTCCAAAAAAAAAAAAAAAAAAAAAAAATATATGTTTTATTATCAAGTTTAGTTATTGTTATACCAGCTTTTGTTCCTATATATTATGAAAAAAATGTAATTAAATGTTTAAACTCCTTTTTCAATGCAGCTTGATTGCTCTTTTGTTTTTGCAATACATATCTCATACAGTATATGTGAAATTGTATGAAATACATTGTACTCAAAATTTATGAAATATACACTTAACAGTACATATTTTATACATTCTGGGCGCAAATAAATTTTACTGGAAAAAAATTGTATTATTTAGGTCTAGAACTTTTTAAGATTTAATTTGGAATTGCTATATTTCATACCTTTTAGCATGTCTGTTATATAAATGGATGTGTTAAGTTTCACTCTTTGGATGTTGCAATTTGAGTGTGGTAGTTTTGATTTTAGACAGATTTTAGTCTTAATTCAAAGATTTTAGTCTTAATTTAACGATTATATGCCACACTTTATGGAGCATGACTTTGGAAATACTATCTTGTACCATTTTTATTATTCATTAAGACAAAAGATGCAAAAGAAAAAAAATTATGCAAGGGGTTATAATACATTTTTGAAACAGTTTTATTATACTTCCTTGAAATTATAGTAATTTTTTTCTGATTCTGACCAAAATGATTAATTTGATGTAGAAGACAGGTATGTGTGAAAATTTAAAAAAAAAAAAATAAAAGTTATCACAATTAATAATTGTGACAACTTTTTGTCACTTTTCTGAAAATTCACGCATATCTGTCTTTATCTCAACTTACCTAAAATTCTTCCTCAAAATTTCAACTTCCTCAAATGTCAAATTGAATTTCTTTTTCATTGTTTATACTATGGAATAATTATTTTGATGAGTTTTATTAAACCTACCTTTCATTCAAGTCTTACTTGAATGTTCTGATTTGTAAACAATGAAAATAGGATAACAAGTACCATTAGCAACAAACATTAATCTTGTTGAAGTTTTAGAGGTACTTACCATTTTTTGAAGTACTTAGTGCCTTGTTTAAAAATTTATATTTTTGGCTCCAGAATTATCACTCAAGTTTCTTGTATAATAGTTAATGATGCAGTTGCATGAAATTTTCATTTTACTTTTTTATTATTGAAAAAAAACCCATCTAAATAGATTCTCTTTCAAAATTAAACAAGACTATTTGGATGTTTCTTTTAAAAATTGCTGACACTGTATATACGATTAAATATTTAACTTGTTATATGTTTTTGTTATATATAAAATTGTCTTCAAAATTTTGATATTTCACAATTTGTTGCTAAGGAATAAAGTTAGTCCTATATTGAAAAAATAAATTTAAAATTAGGGTTGTTTTACTTAATAGTTTCAACGCAATCATTATTACTTCTATTACTACTCAAGGTTTGCAAAGGACAAGCATTTCAAAGATAACTTAAACAAAGATAATTTAAAGCAAAGAATATTTATAAAGCATTTAATTAAAACAAGCACATAAAAAAAAATACAATTACCTCCTTACTTTCGTTATAGTCTCCATTTATGATATCTTAGTTATTTTATTTTAAAAAATGGAAAGTTTAATTTTGTCCACTTAAAATAATCTTAAAATAATAAAAAAATGATTTTAAAACAGGTTTGATAAAGCACTTTGGTAAATAAACTAATTTTGTAAAAGTTTACTTAATATTGTCTCCTAATTACAAAAAAAAAGTGCATTTTGTAATAATTTTTTTACAACTTTACAAAAGCCAAAAATATTTCTATTACTTATATTAGCTAATAGTATTAACATGATTAATTGATATTAACTTGATATCTAGTATCACAAAAAAGAAAAACAACTTTACAACATACAAGTTCTTATGAAATTAAAAAGTTAATTATAAGAATTGCTACACTTTAAGATTTAGATATAAATTTATACTAATAATATTTTTATTTGTGAATTTATCCGGGAATCAAAAATAGACTAAATCAAAAGTAAGCAAAAGCATTTAGTATTCACTTTATTTAAAATGTCTATTTTATTTTCTATGAAGATTAAGTTTAAGTTATTTGCTGTTTAAAAATTTACTTTTCGGGCTATTTTTTTTTCATCTTTATTTTTCAAGATGAAAAGAAGGCTATTTTTTGTTATGCAAATTGCAGGTATGCTACAACTACATAATTTATTTTTTGTAGGTACTTGTCACACCAGGAGCATGTAAACTTAACTCAAGTATGTTTTTTTATTCTTAATTTTACCAATATGTAAAACTTCATTGCTCAAAAAGTAAGTTTTTCAGTGATTTTATGAGATCCTGTACTTATTGTATAAAAAATCACATTTTGGACAATTCCATCCCAGTGTTCAAATTTTTCAAATTTTTTTAAATTTGAAACATAAAATGTACTCTTGGTCATCCAAAACAATAGGTATAACATAAAGTATTTGTCATATTTTTTTTGAATTATTTCTTACACATTTTTTTATTATTTTAAATATTTCTTGGGTTAATATAATACTTGAATACATTTATTTGTAATGCTTATAAGCAATTTATTAAATGAAAATAACTAGATAAATTAGAATAACCTGCTACTTTTATTTTTTGGCTTTTTTTTATGCTTGCTTGAATTACTCTTTAATACATAGCACAGTCTGTGATTTATAGTAAATAGTACATTTAGCACAAAGTCCTTTTTGCTTTTTAATATTATTTACCAATATACTTGCTATTTGTTACAAAAGACGGCTGACTGCCATTATTTACCTGCTATTATTAAATACTTAACTGCAACTATTTATTGTTTATTTTATATAATATAAAATAAACAATATAAAATAAAAATAATAAAATAAAGTATTGTTACATAGCTTAACTGCAACTATTTATTATTTACAAAACATCTTTTTTTTGATATCTCTAATCTAAATGGTATCTTGATAGAGCTTAAGGTAAAAAAAAGTTGATCAATTATATTTTGCTAAAAAGAGCGAATAAAGCATATACAATATTTGGTCCATGATTTTTTAAAGTTGCTCCCGGTAGTAATCTTTCTATTTGAATCTTTTTTTTTATATTCAAAAAACTAATATTTAGTGCAAATAAACCATTTGCAAGTATAAGTACAAACTACACTGATGTTTTAAGAATAAAATAAAAGCT
>NC_088924.1:21437500-21540000 GCF_038396675.1 Hydra vulgaris | reverse complement strand
AAGTAAACTAAATAAAGTAATACTGGTAGGAACTTTTTTGTTTTGTTTTTGAGTCAGCTTATTTAATCATAAGATTTGTTTCAAATTTACTAATATTAATTTTTTTTCAGTTGAAATATGCGAAGGATCTTCAAATGAAATAAATTGTCCACAGGCATCCTTTATTCAAATTCAAAGTGCTTTTTACAGTTGTTTTAACCATAAAATATGCTCAACTAATGCAACTACACATGTTTTCCCAATTAACTTAACAAATGTTACAAATATTGTTCGAAATTTGTGCAATAGAAATAGCAGTTGTCTTATTGAACCCAATAAATTTTTGTTTGATAATATATGTTTAAACACCTGGATGCATACAATTGTTAATTATTCTTGTTACTTAGAGGGTATGTATAAGTGTTATGCATTATTTTATTAAACTGATAATTTTTAAAAGTTAAAACATTTAATCTTATTCTATTATAATGTTCTTTAATAAAAAAAGTATAACAAAAACTAAAAAATTTAATTCTGTATTTAGTCAAGTCTTTTCTGTGCTGTTTAAACTGTTATTTGAATGACTTTTTTAAGTTTTTTGCATATATGGATAATTTGTGAATTTCAAAACAATGCACAGAAAAAACCAATATAATTTAAAGAGAAAATTAAAAATAATTAAATCATAAACTGAAAAGAGAAACAAATTTAATGAACAATAAAATAAATATAGGATAAACCAGAGAAAATAATTTTTTTTTCCAAATTCTTTGTTGTGAAAATTTTTGAGTTAAAATAAAATCATGTTACTTTATGCTTTTATTTTTTCTGTTTTTTTTTTAATTCATTTTATCATTCGTTAAAGTTTTTAGTTTTTTTAATATAGTTTTTTATTTTTTATTAATTTCTCTTTCCAGTTTATAGTAGGTTTATTTTTAGTTTAAGTTTACATTTATTTATCTAGCATATTTTTTAAACAGGGTAACTTAAAATATGTAAGGAGCCATGGCCAAGACGTCAAAATAATTTACATTTCCTTGTTCATTTCCATTCAACTTAGTGAGTTTTACTCGCATCCTTTGATGTAGTTGCGAGTTGAGAACCTTTCGCTTATATCTAACTTTGTTGAATTATATTGAATGATATTGAAAGAAATCATTAGCAGTTAAGAGCTATTTGCTGTATGGGATTACTGTTCTGCTTTATTTTTATTATTATCATTATTACTTTATATTCCTCAAATTTTACACCTACAATAAAACTTTTTTGTAGCTTTTCATGGCAAGCTCTTTTTATTGTTGTTAAACATTTTTATGTTAATAAGAACAATTTAAAAAAATTCACAAATATAAGAAAGCATCAACTGATAAAAAAGACAACCTAATGTATTTATGTTTGGCAGGTTTTTTTTATGTGCCAATTTCTTTTTTGACATACTTTACATATTTCACATACGTTACTTTCATATTTAAAAAAAATATATTTTTTTTTTTGAAGAAAACCTGACTATTAAAGTTGATTAGTTTCCAGTTTTGAGTTTTAAGAAACAAATTATTATGTATTTTTGATTACTACTTATAAGCTTATTGCAAAATAATCAATTTACGGTGTTATTTAAACTTTCCTTTTTTTTGTCTTTATAAATTTATTGAATTTAGACATTTTTAAGCTTTAAAAAAAAGTTGGAAACTAAAATAGCATATTTCTTTATATATCAGTTAGTTTATTCTGTTAATAGGTTTTCATTATATTTTCATAAATCTTTTTAACAATATTTTTTTTTTAATATTTCTTTTTCCTTCTGTGAATAAAAAGAACATCTTATTTTTCATATATATATTTTTTAAGTTTTTTTTTTATTAACTTTGCATTTTTGTTATTGTTCATGATTTAATTTTGTAAAATTTTAATTTGAAAATTAAGTTGACTAAAAGTTAGTTGAAAACACACAGTTTATAAATAAATCTTGTGTGTTATGAAAATGAAGTTTCATAATTAAGTTTTACAATTATTTACTAAAAAAATAATAAAAAGAGATTTTTATTTTTTTCTTATGTATTTTGCATTTTTATTCATTTATTTATTTTTGAAAATTAATTGTTCAAAGTTTTTGCTTATTTATCCTATAAATAGTTTTATTTTAGAAATCTTATAGACCTATTAGCTTATTAGAAATAAATTATAATAAACGTAATAATTTTATTTTACTCTTTTTAGATTCAATATTTGTTGCTAAAACAAATCACTTCTCTAACATAACCTTAAATGCTTTTTATGATGAGTTTGTTGTTTCTTTTGATTTATTAAACACTGGAAAAAACCCTACAACTGTTATAAGTATAGATGATAGTTCAGGTAGTCTGATAGACTTTAATGTTTTTGATATTTTTTTAACAATTGTTGGATTATGTAGTTATGCAGTTCCAATAACAGTTAATACATGGAGTTCGATCATGATTTCTCAATATTTCATAGACGATGACAATATTTATGAAATTACTGTAAGTGTTAATGGATCTGTCCAGTTTTTAAGTTTTTGTTCTCAGCCACAGATGTTCACAGATGCCATTTTGTATACTTTTCCTAATTGTTTTGGTTTACTTGTTTGTAATTATGGATCAATTCAAAACCTATCAATTTATAGCAATACACAAGGTAAATACTTTTTATAATAACATTCTTATAATTTTTTATAAATTCAAAACATGAATTAAGGTATTGATGTGAAACATGAATGAAAAAAATTTTGATAAATGATTTGTTTTTAATAATAGTTTTTAATAGTTACACTATGTACAGGTTTCATTGAAATATGTAAACATCATTCAAAAACAAATGAAACTCTTGTTTGTTTATTCTTCAAGATTTTTTTAGTGATAAAAAGACATGGTTAAAAGATTTTATTGCATCATACATTTTAGTTCAAGGAATCTGATGCTTTCTTGAACATTATTAAAACTAGTGTTGTGTTTTACCAATTCTTTGAATCTTACTATAGTATATTTTTATATTTTTTTATCAAAACAATTAAATATGTAGTAATTTTTTTTATTGTACGACTTTAACTACAAACTCATTTCAATTATTAGATGCAATGTTAAATGTTTAAAGTATCTTTTAACATATCAATGTAATAAAATTTCATTCGTTTATGGCTTTATTTACAGCTTATGGTTAGTACTGATTAAAACTATAAGTTCTCATACAATCCTCATGATTAGTACTATTATTGTTATTGAATATTCAAAAATGAGTTTATGGAGTTGGTAACCTTTTTTATTGAACATATAAAATAATTTTATGCTAGTGTACTTTATATTCTATAATCGGGTTCAGCATTTTTAATACCTTATATAAAAATTTAGGCTTTATGTAGCTTAGTCTAAAACCGAACATTCTTAGATTGCAACACATTCTGTGTTTATCTTTTTACTTGTTATATGTTTTTTATTTATTTTTTTGTGCCTAAAATAGATTTTTTTTTTCTACTGTTTTATTTTAATCTCTTATATCATTTAATATGAAAATTATGCTATTTGCTGAGTAAGCAATAGTGATAAACAATATCAGCAGCTAATTTTTAGGTTGATGTGTTTTAATGTGGATTTCTCTAAGTTTAAATGTGTTTTTGTGATACTTTGTATCTCAAAAGGTTTTCGAAATTTTATTTTCCTTTGATTTAATGTTATATTTTTTTTTATTTTTATTAATCACACTTTTGAAATATTTTTAAAGTAGTTTTTAATGAATAAAGTTTTAATGATGTCAACATTATATATTTGTTTATATTTTTCTAAAGTTTTTAAAATCACTTTTAAATTTATATAAATAAAAATTTGCCCATAATATAGTTTGAATTCTACAAAATATTATTGATTAGTTTGTGTATAAAAAAAAAAGTTCTACCTAGGTGCTGCCTGCCCTAATTCAAGATGATTTTTGTACTGAAGCTCCACAGATGTTTATTTTAATATATTATCATTAATGATACTACTAGATGCTTTTAATATATATATTTTTTTTTATAGTTATATGGTCAGAATGGAGTGAGTGGTCACATTGTGATACATCTTATGTCATAACTCGAACTCGAAATTGTAGCAATAATCAATGGTTAAATTGCACTGGAAACAACTCTGAGGTTAAATCATGCAGTAGTTTATATCAAGGTTGGTTTTATGTTTTAATTTTAAACTTTTAGTTTTCTTTATTTCTATAATTTTAGTTGTTATAATTTTATAATTTTTTCAAATGTAACTGTATTTGATTAGACAATACTCATTTAATTACACATTTAATTAATTAACTAGTCACTAAGGTGGCACTTAGAAACATAAAACATATAAACAAAACAAAAAATATATTCATAAAATAGAAGCAAAAAAAATGAAAAAGTAAGGAAAACAAAAAAAAAAAAAAAATAACAATAAAAATTTATTAATATACACACAGTTGATAGACACAATGTTAGCTACATAAAAAAGTTTGTTTGAAAAATGGAAATATGATGTAAATGATAAAATATATTTGTAAAACATATGATGTATTTTTAAAACATGTGATGTATTTGTAAAACATATGGTATATTTTTAAAATATTTGAAATAGAAAACCAAAATTATTAAAATCATGTGAAAAACATCAAAAAACTCTATTTTCAAAAATTAACATTTATGAAATGTTTTTTTAATTTATATTTTTATAATAAATATTCTTTGAAGAGCCTTTATTAAAATGTTTATATAGCGTTCTGTTTTTACTATACAAAAATTTACTGCTAGATATTTTCATAAGGCTGATATTTTTAAATGAAATCCTTTATAAAATAACTATTGCACCTAAATGCATTTAAGTAGTGAATAAAAAAATAAAAATAAAACGTAGGATTCAAATAGCAGCATTACAACTGGTTAAAACTTCTTTAAGTTCAACATATTGCTACCACCATTAAAGTAAAACAAATTTTCTGTTATGAAGAAGACAATGGTTCTTACAGCTAATAAAAATTACATACAGTTGCTATTCTTGAAACTTAGCAAGCATAAGCCAACATGTACAGATGGCATTCATCCACATTCTTAACAAATATTTTTCATCCTCAAATGTGAATATTACTTATATATTTATAAAATCTGTTATGAAAGTCAAATTCCAGCTACACAATAACAACAAATTAAAACTATGATGTTATTCAAAAAAGTCAAAGTTGGTGTCACAAACTGCAGACCTATTTATTCAACCTTCTCCTAATTTTATTTCAGGGTTTTTTCATGTTTTACTTTTTTTACTTAATAAATACAATATTATATATAAAATATAGTAAATGTTTTAATAGCAGATTTTTGTTTTAATTACAATAGTTGCATTTTTGAAAATCTATACTTATTCTTATAACAATTTTTAAGAAATTTGTATGTAGTTATTTTCTGATATGTCTATCATAAAGAATTTATTTCTTTTGTTTAGAAAAGTAGAAATAATGCTTAAGCATAAAAGTAAATTTCAAGACACTATTTTGCCTTTTGTCAAGTTTGTTGAAAGTACTTCAGGATTGTAAGTAGTGGAATAGAAAATGTAAAGCCACATGCTGATGGAAACAAACTTGTTGAAAGATATCCATCTTATAGATGTTCATCTGACAGATCTTTCTACATGACATCTTTCTGTTCTTTAGTAATTTGTCTTATTTAAATCTGGAAATAAGACAAATTAAGACAAAGACGGCTTAAGTTTATATTGCATGATAAATCATTACACTGATTCATGGTTCATGAATCACTGATTTATGTCATTTTTCTGGATTAAACTTATCTACCAAAACAGAAAGCAACTCAAAAGCAAAAGCAACTCAAAAGCAAATTTGATTGGTATAATGTCAGGAGATCAGACATTAAATGCAAAGGTAATATTGTCACCAGAAGTTTTTAAATGTAAATATTCATACCGTTTTTCAGAATGCTGTTCAGTTTCATCTTTCTACACATTAAAATTGCTAAAAAACTTGTGGAAAAACCAGAGTTGTTAGCAAGGCCAAGGCCACACATTATAAGGCCAAGGCCAAGAGTTACTAGGCCAAGGTAAGGCCAAGGCCAAGAGTTTTAATGTCAAGACCAAGATTAAGAGTTTCATGGCCAAGATCTACACAAATATTTTCAAGACTAAAAGTTAAGGTCAATTATTACCAAAACTGTAAAAAACAAGTGCTGTGAAATGAAACCACATTTTGTATAAATAGACCAACGTTATGCGCAGAATTCGATGAAATCAATAAGAAAATATGTATTTTATTTTAAGGCCAAGGCCAACAGTTTCAAGGTCAAGACCTCAAGTTTTAGCCTTATGGCAAGGCCAAGGCCAAGGACTAACAACTCTTGGAAAAACTATATGAAGTTACATTTTATGTCACAATGTGCTTTCTTTTGTTAAAAAAACAATGCTAAATAAATTGTACAAAATCCCATTTTTTTTACATCATTGTACAGATTTGATAAATCTTATAACAAGCTTCTAAAAAAGTCCTATATGGACCTAGATGTTTGATTTTAGGACACAGACAATAAAGAAGAAAAATCTTTTTAGAGTTTGAGTTCTTAGGTAAAGTATTAGCAGGTGGTAATTTTTTTTTGAATATAATAATGGTTTAAGGTCTTTGGATTGTAGCAAAGTCAAGTTTTTTTTGATGGACCTAATATTAATTTAGTATTTTTAAATCTGGTAAATAAAAGCACAAAATAAGATTTACTTGATCCTATATTTAATATTGGAACATGTTGTCCCCATACTTTTCATTATTCTTTTTGAACTGGAGAAAAGACTACTAACTGGAATATTAAAAAATTACTTTTTTTACATATAAATATTTGATGAGTCTCCTTAGCATAAATGTCTAACAGTTGCTAGTTTTTTAGAATACCCTCTTAAATTCTGTGCATTAGGGCATCTTGTACTTTTCAAAAAACAATATTTTTTATAATAAACACTTGGCCCTTGGTATTTTTTTGCTTGAAAGTATATAAATTTAAGATCTGTTAAAATAAAGCTGCTATTAATAAATCTTCATTTATAAAAATTGATTTATTGCTATATTTTATTGACCTGAAAATTAACTTGAAGCATAAATACATTTTATGGGGAAGCAATAAAAAACCCTATAAACTTCTTGATGAAATTAAAGTTTTCACATTTCAAAACAATTTTTTATGAGAAATTTCCAAACAAAATACTTATTACGTTCGATATTTTTTTATGTTATATTTTTCGTATGTTGCTTTTGTATTTTTATTTATTTCAACCCACCAATATTACATAGTCAAAGTAAAAGAGATAATTTACAATGAGTGGTATAATAACAATAGAAAAGACAAGCACAGAAATGTCTGATTCAATAGGTATACAATTTTTGAGAATGTAATTGCTTTATCTTAAAATTATATATAATGTTTTATTAATATTATATTATTGTAATAATATTATGAACATTAGGCCATGAATAATACATTTTCTTGTATAATCTATATATTTAACACAGTGTTATAAAATGGGTTCTAACCTTGACTTTCTGACCCGAGAAAACCCTTTTGTGGAATGATAGCCCACACTATGATGATAGCCCACACTATGGGGATCACTTGGATATAAGTATTAAAATCAGATTACAACGTCCAGGCAAGTTATTGACAGGGCCGTACTGAACGACAAAGACGTGGGGGATGGGGGTGAAAATGAAAAAAACAAATTTTACCGACAAGATTTTTTTTTTTTTTTTAGAAGCCAAATTTCAGTTTTAACCGACATAAACCATAATTTTCGAGTTTTCCGTCAAAAACCGACAGAATATAGTTCAAAATATAGGTTATTCCAATAAATATGAACTAGGGAAACAAAAAGACATATTCTGAGAGTTTATCGTGTATCTAAAATGAAAATTATGCTTTAAAATAAATATTCTAATACAAGAAAAAATCATTCTAAAATGGCTCTTTTCACAAGCAATGTTTACTATTAAAGTCCACAAGGCAGCATTGCAACTTTTTACTGTATTCAGGATGATGGTTAGGTCGTTTGTACCTTTGCCAATGCACTTGAAAGTTGTGATACATTGCCTCTGTTGCTTGTTCTGAGCAAAGTCCGAGAGCTTGGCCGTGTTTGTCAATGAAATCTTTCACATGAAAAAATACAGCATGAACCGTGGGTGTCACAGAAACATTTTGCAGTGCCACATAAGCCACTCTGAAAGCTTCAATTTTTTGTTCATAACTTGGATCAAGAACGCATCCAAAACAGGCAGACGCTACTGCATTGAATTTTCGAAATACATCAACTAATGGTATTGCAGCATAGCATGAGTGTTTCTCGACAATAGATTGAAGAAGATCAATATTTTTTAGCAGCTTCCTGCACTCATTTCCTGCAAAATGCCCTCCATGATAAGGCTGTTGTTTAATGTGCAGTGAATCAGTCCAAAGAGTTCCTTGAGGGAAAACTTTTAGTAGGGCAGCAAAGAGATGATTGAAAACACCAATAAGGAGATGCAACTCCATTGGCGGTATGAAGTCCAAAACTAATGTGCCACCAGCAAGATCAAATACAGGAGAATGAACAACATTCATGTAATCACGAGCTCTTTTGATGTTTGATCCTGCTGCATTGAAAAGTGAGACAATCTGATCAAGAGATTGGAAAGTTCTTAATTTTCCTTGATTTAAAAGGTCCTTTGCACTTGACTCACACCAGGTGCAGGGGTGTGCACTTGAGTGTGCTTGGAGACCACAAATTATATTTGCCAGTTTTAGGTCACAGGACAAAACAAAATCTTGGTCTCTCATATTGATCAATTCGAAAATTTGAGACAGATTTGAGTAGTTTTCTTGCAGGTCCTCAGAGACAGCAATAATAAGTTGCCGCTTAACTCCAGTGTCCTTGAAAAACTTGTTTGTGCAATTGAGTTTTGCTGGGGGAGTGTTAGGTTCACGATTTAATTCAATAATTCCAAGGCTTACTTTCAGGAATCCTCCCCCACCGTCAATTCCAACTTTCACAATATGATTGTTTGATGTGCTTCTCATAGAAATGAGTTCATTTTTAAGCTCTTTGAAGTCCTTGCAATGAATGACAGTCCTTCCACATCCAGCATGATCTTTAATTAATGAACTCGTGAAATGGTGAGAAAGCTGCTTACTAACTGCATCAAATTTTACAGCATAGTTTTTCTCAACAATATGTTGTGAAGTTGACTGATTAATTGTAGCAGCTAGTCTCTTGATGCCATTGTTTGAAAGCCCTGTGTTTGCCTGAACTTGAACAAGTTCTTTTATACTAATTGATGGGTTTGGAGGAAATAGTTTTCTAGCTGATGAGGAACCTAAAATAAATGCAGATATTGTTTAATTTCGAAGTTTCTAAAATATCTTTTCATGAAAGTTAAACTTTTACCTGGCATTATTGGAAGCATTCTTCCACCTTGTGGTTGGCTCAATCGAACAGTGCCATGTGGAGAAGAATCCTTACTTGAAACAACAAGAGCAGCAACTCGTTCAGATGCAACAGGATCCTTGGTTGCAACAGCAACAAGGTTATTTCGCAAAGTGCCTTTTTTTCAATGATGAGGTAATCCTCTTCCAATAATTGAAAAACAGTCAGAGCATCGTTTTTGGACAGTTGAAGATGGAGTATTTTGTGCTGAGCTCTGCAAAAGCTGAGTTTTCTGTTGACCATTATTTCTCAGTTTTCCAACAGAACAAATCAAACAGTCACATTGTGTGTCTCTAGTTTGAAGTCGAATTTTTATAGTCTCAAAATTGTAAAGTGATGATTGTCAAAATTGTAAAGAGATTGATGTGTTCTCCAGAATCCTTTCTTCTTAAACAAGAACAACACTTTTCACAAATTCCAAGTGGAACTTTGTCATTACTAAAATCGATCCTCTCATTGAGTATTGTTTGGCATTTTTCTTTTAGGAAAGGTGTCAGTTCCCTCTGACATTTACTGAAGCAAAGAAAACAGACAGTTTTCCTGCAGTCTTGGTGGTTTTTTGCTGTATTCGGCATTTTTTTGTAAAATTAGATGTGCGCAGTTTTGCTCTCGTGAATAAAGTAAATAAATCATGCCTTTTCCCGAAATTTTTATTTTCCCAAAATTTTCCCGAAATTCAAAAACTGTCTTATTTTCACAGTTAAAAATAATTTTTATGAAAAGTTAAACAGAAAAACAGAAGAATAAAAAAATATTATATTTGTTTGGTAATAAAGGAAGCTTATCTTCTTGATATCTTTTAATTTTTCAACTTTTTTTTATGTTTTCATAAAACATAATGCTCTTTATGCTACAGTATGTTTGTTTACTTGAATTTAAAATTATATCTTACTGTAAAAATGCAAAACAAGCTGTCATTTCGAATGTGTGTGTAATCAATAAATTCAGAAAATTTAAACATCAATAACTTGCCAGGACGTTGTAATCTGATTTTAATACTTATATCCAAGTGATCCCCATAGTGTGGGCTATCATTCCACAAAAGGGTTTTCTCGGGTCAGAAAGTCAAGTTTAGAACCCATTATATAACACTGTGTTAAAGTTAGTACTAATTGTTCATCATTAATTTTATATCCTAATATAATAATATGGATATAATGTTAATATAATGTTATTACATGACAATAATAATAATATTATGATAAAATTTTATCTCAAGGAAAAGGAAGAGAGTTTATTTCATCTGAGCTACCCATTCTTGGTGTTGTTCTTTGAAAGATATACTGATTAAAGAGTTGTCAGAAAAGAAAGTATATCCATTGGATGATTTGGTTCAGGAAACAAGATTGGAAGTTGTTAAATAATGGAAAAAAGCAAACTCAGACTTTTCATCTCCATTTATTTTTACAGATAAGTTCATTGACAGAAAGATCAAAAAAGTTTATAATGATGTTCAGGGTATTTGCAGAAATAAATTAACCAAATAAAAAGTAGAAATTGACAAGATAATAAATTGTCATGACTGTTTGATATAACTAACTGCAAATGTGCAATTTTTTTCTGTAATGAATCAAGTTGTCTGGGATGTGAAAAAAATTTTTACATTGACTGTATAGAGAAAAAAAGAGGGAGAACAATCTAAAATTATGATAGGATCAAAAGACTACATAGATGTTAAAAGAAAGCAAAAGGCAATTGAGCGATGTATTAAGAAAAACAGAATTTGAAGAAGTTCAAGGCAAACGAGATGAGAAATAGTACCCATTTGAAAAGAACCTATGATGAGGCTCTGGAAAAAAGTAATAATGAAGCAGAGTGCTCTAAAAGTGAGTTTGAATGTTCTAGTTACACTGAACATATAGATTTATTAAACAAAAGTAAAGCAAAGTAAATTAAAATTATATGAAGATTTAAAATATTGCTATTGCTGCAATAAGATATGAAGTTTCAAACACTGCTCCAGCTACAATTGCTTCAGGATTTTTAAAAGATTTGGTGGAGGCTAAAGTTGTTTCGGAATCAGCTCTTTTTTTATTACTGGACAAAAACAAAGTGCGTAGAGCCAAAAATAGATGTCAGAGTTTCAGGTTTTTGCAGAGAATAGATTAGAGTCCGAAGATGTTTCTTGTTTTCTTTTTGATGGAAGAAGTAACAAAACCAATTTAATAGTATTTAATGAAGAAACTAAAAAATTCTATCCTCTAATTAAAAGGGAAGATTACTATACTTTGACTGATGAATATGGTAAGTAACTTCATCATTTAACTAAAGGATAAATATGTGAAAAATCAAAAATTAAGCCTGCCAAACATATAGCAAATAAAATATTTCAATAGTCTATTTTGCGTGCTGTTGAACATAGCTTAAAGTTCATTGGTTGTGATAGCACAGCTACAAATACATGTCATAATGGAGGTGTTGTTTATTATTTAGAGATTAAATTAGAAAGAAAATTAGGATGGCTAATATGTTCTCTTCACACAAATGAACTTTGCTTTCGGCATTTAATAGAAGAGCTTAATGGGAAAACAACCTCAAAGATAGGGTTGTCTGGACCCTGCTTTTTAAGGTTACTGAAATGGAAAGAAATTACAGTTTCAAGCTTATTTATGTCTTTTCAATAATGCATATACCTATAGGCAAAAAAATTCTAAGTGCCGTCTTTTTTAACTAAAAGTGAAAAGTACGGGATGTCCTAATGCACATTGATGGATTATCAGTAAATTAAAAATAGTCATTTCAAATGTTCCCTAATGGTTTGGCTGAAAATAGTTAAAGTTGTAAAATTTTGGCAAGGCTTACCAAAATTAAAGCAATCTGGAAGCAGAAAACCTGGACAAAACACCAGTTTTGATTGTCTTGCTAAAAACTGTAGAATATGCCACAATTTCTCTGAAACTTAGATTTTTGAGGAATTTCAACATCGTTAAATAATTTTTTAATTACTTTTCAAACTGACAAAAATGACGCAAGACAACATCCTTTGTATTTTATGCAGTTGTTTTTTAAGTAAGGGTGTACTTAAGGGTAAACTTTGTATCTACGCTGCTCAAAGTTAACTTTACTGATTAAATTAATCAAGTGCTTCTGGGTTCTGTTGATCTTTGTTTTGCTATAAAACTTGATATCAAAGTTGTTTAATGAAATGGAAAGTTGAGCAATAATCATTTACACAATCTTCAGTTTGGTGCTTTACAGTTCTTGTCCAGTTTATGTTTCATTTCAGATTAAGTTGTATTTTACAGAAAAAATGTTGCATTTAAAAAAATGTGTATTGAGAAGTAATCTTATATGTAGTACACCTCGTTTGTCTCATAAATTTATGTTGGAGCCTGCTGAGTTTTCAACAACTTTAATTAGACAAAATGTTAAAATCTTTGTTGGTTTGTAAAAAGTGATTTCTGAAACCACAATCTAAGTCAAACAAAACAAACATTCGAAATTTTTTTCAAATGTTTTTAAGGTTAACACAGCACTATTTAAAGATTTTAAGGATCCATAGATTAAATGGACTCATTTCTTTGGAGGCACATTGGTTTACATCCTAAAAATAAATCCTATTGATCTGTTGCCCAAATATTTTTAGTTTGATCTCAATAACAGGCTCCTGTTGAACGAGGATTTATTAAAAATCAAATAATATGTAGTTATATGAAACGAAAAAGTTTTGAACCTCACAGTTTGCTGTTTCAAAAAAATGTCAAAAATTGTATTCTTATCTTCTCGATAAAAATATCAATATGTAAATCTAAAGCAAAATCTAAAGTAAAATTGAGTAATGAGAAGAATGAAAAGATATTATTAAGATTTTAAAAGTCAAGAAATAATAAAGTTGCTTCTTTGGAAAAAAACTGTTATCAAGCTTAAAAAAAGATTCTAATAACTTCACATTGATAATGAGGGAGAAAAAAAGAATCATATGATAATCTTATCCCAACACTTTGAAAAGAGCTGCTATTGGCAAGGAGAGTATTCTCAGTAAATTAAAATGTAAGAAAGCAAAGTAGGCAGAACTTATAGGGTAATGAAACTGCTAATCACAAGCTTATGAGTTAATTATTATTTCATATAATAAAGTTTCATTTTTTTATAGTAATAATAATATATTTTTGCTGTTACAGATAGTTGGGTGAGTGTACAAAGTAGACTTAGATAGATATGTTATAATGTTATATCTGTCATAATGATATATCTGTCAATGTAGTTACATTATTTAAAAACCAATTATCAAGTTTAGCTTTAAAAAAATTCATAGAAAAAGCATTAACAACATCAGTAGGTAGTTGATTCCAATAAAAAGATATTCTGTTTGTTAAATATACTTAAAGTATGTTTGTATGTTTTTCCCTAAGTTATCTCAATATTAAACTATTTAGTTAAATAATTTTTTAACTATTAGTTCGATTTTTAATTGTTTATTGATTCATTCATTATTCTGAAATAGTTTCCTTTAAGTGTTTATTCTTTACCACAAACATAAGGTTTTTAAAAATAGGTTTTTAAAAATAGGTTTGTAAAAATAATTTAAAAAAATAGGTTTAAATAGAAAAGTTTTTTAAAAATAATTTAAAAAAAGGTTGTATTGTTGACTTTTTCTGGTAAACCTAATACTGGTTAGCTGTGGTGATGGTAACTTACTTAATTGAAAAAAAAATCTCTGGTTTAAAACCCCGAATTTGATTGTAGGTATAAAGATTGTAAAACGTGGATGGTATTTGTGGTAGTGATGTAGTGGAAGAGTGCTCACTTCATAAATGAGAAGTTCCAAGTTCGATCCCCACCATGTTTGATCCCCACCAGCAGCGGCTTAGCTTGTCAAGGTTTGTGTTTAGAGTTAAAGAGTTAAGAGAGGGTTGTAATCACAATAAAGAAGCCTCCTTGATTGTAGTGACCTCCACCTTGAAAAAATGAATAACATTTAAAAAAAAGTATAACGTTTAAAATTCTTATTCCTGGTCTACATAATAAACATAGTTTTGTAGACCAGGATTTAGAATTTTAAACGTAGTATAATGTTTAAAATTCTCATTTCTGGTTTAAAAAACTAGTTAGTGACAGGAAGGGCATAAGGTTTTCAAAAATTTGTTCAAACTTCTATAATGTCATTTGACTTTATAGAAGACTGGCATTAAAGAAACCTGTCCAAATAACACAAATTTGAAAACATGGGTGTTAAACATGGAACCTCTAAAGTTCTCTATTTTAAATTTTTTATTTTTTTTAATTTCCTTTTTTTCTTATAAAAGTTTTGTTTTGCTACCCTAAAAAAAATGTTTACCTGATTATCTCAAAATCAGCCTTGTCTAAATAAATCATGTGTTGTCAATTTGCTAGAAACTGTCAATCAGATTCATATTCAATAGCAAAAGGTTGATGATCTATATCAAAATTATGAAAATGTGTTTGACACAACTCCTTATGAAATTTTGCTCAATAAACTTTTTCGTTGTGGTGCCTTTAATATGTTACTTAATTTTAAAAAGTTATTTATTTTTTAACAATGCACAAGGAGTTGCTGTGGGTTGTGTTACTTCAGATTGGTCACCAGTTACCAGTAGTGTCACAAGGCTCTGTCCTAGAACCTCTTTTTTTATCTTATACATCAATGATGTCACAGACCTAATAAGCAGTCTAATGGAAATACACATCAACAGTAGCAAATTTATTTTTAGCAATCGAATCCCTGAAAATACAGTTTTCAGGGATTAGATAGCATAAAATAACTGCTTCAGAACAATATAAATCAAATAGCATTTTGGACTCTAACCTGGTATTTGTGTCTTAACTTAAATAAATGTCTTTACTTAATCATACACTTCAATAAAAGCAAAAATCGCTAAGATTGATTAATTAAGGAATGCAGCTATTTGATTTTTCTAATGACAAATGAGATCTTGGCATTTGTATCTTGTACAACCTAAAATAGGATTTACACGTTCAAATAATATTATTCAAAAGCCAATTCTGACCTTGGTGAACTAAAACTCTTTTATCCACTTATCCAAGAGAGGCACAAATCTGGAAGCAGTTCTACACATTGGTGGGCAGACCTCATTTTGAGTATCCTGTCTCCAATTAAATGTTTTTTTTGTCCTAAAAATAGACAAAGAAGTTGTTAATTATACATATACAAATGCAACACAATATATATATATATATATATATATATATATATATATATATATATATATATATATATGTATATATATATATATATATATATATATGTATATATATACATACATACATTAATATATACATATATATAAACACATACATAGGTATATATACATATACAAATGCAACACAACATATATATATATATATATTTATATATACGCACACACACACATATATATATTGTGCTAAATTTGCGTAATTGGTAGCTATTTTGCTGTTTTGTGGTTGACTTTGACTTGACATGCAGCAGAGTTTATATACATTGACTGATAGTAAAGGTTTGGGCAGTTTTTTTATAACTAAAATATTAAAATTAAAACAAGTGTTTATTTGTATTAAAAAAATGTGGCCAAAATAAACAGACCACATAAACATTAACAAACCTTAATAAAAAAAATATTTACAAAACTTAAAAAAAAAGAACTATTATTTGTTGGGAAGCCTTTTGCTTATTAGCATTCATTTATATGCATGGGATTCACTTAACTCTGAGTAATATCCTTTGGAATACTATTCAGTAATTTTGTTACTAATTCTTTATTTCTTTTTATACAGATCCTTTATTTCAATTTTATCAAGATTGTGGTTTAACCAAGACCATAAATTCTCTATGAAATTGAGATCAGGATTATTGGCAGGCCAAGACATGATTTTAATGTTGTTTTCTTTATACAATTGCTTGCAAATTTTAACAGAATGGAGCATTATCCTGTTGGAAGATTCCCAAGTCTCTTCCATGTCTTTTAGGAAAATGTCAATAGAAGCATTAAATAATTATCCAATATATCTAAATATCTTTGAAAATCAAACCTTCCATCAAATAATTTGAAACGACACCTTCATTGTTTATGCAGGCCCAGATGCCTATACTACCACTACAATGTTTTTCTATACATAAAACAATTTGATCCATTTTTTCATTTGACTTTCTTCTCTGTGTTACTTGATTTTCCTTGAATCAATCTCAACGTTTATTTCATCTCTGAAAAGAACATTGTACCACATGCTCATATACCAAATTTTATTTGCTAAACACCAGTTTTTTCTTGCTTTTTGATGTTTTATCAATAGGCATGGCTTTTAAGAAGCAGCCCTCTGTATGTGATAGTGTTTTTGTAGTACTCATTCAATTGTTCAAGCACTAGCAACAACACCAGAAGCTTTTTGCCCTTTTTGACTGAGATCAGTAGATAATAAATTTCTATTATTTTTCACTATGCATATAAGTGAACGTTAATTTTCTCTATTTGAAAAGCTGGGTCTTCCAGGACACAGAAAATTTTTAGTTGTGTTGTATCTTTAATATCAGCTGATTATTCTCCTAAATGTTGCTAGTTAAAATGTTTTGCAATTTCTCTCATTGAAATGTTTTGTTTATTATATATATATATATATATAAATATATATATATATATATATATATATATATATATATATATATATATATATATATATACATATATATATATATATATATAAATATATATATATATATATATATGTATATGTATATATATATACATATATATATATATATATATATACATATATATATATATATATATATATAAATATATATATATATATATATATATATATATATATATATATATATATATATATATATATATATATATATATATATATATATATATATATATACTAAAATAGAAAAAGTTTGTTAATACTTTATAAGTTATTTTGATTGTGGAGCAAATGGGCAAGTTGCAATCTTTCTAGTGGGTTTATAAATAGGTCAAGAGAGTGTAATGCTTCTAATGCTGTTGATTAGTGTATAAAAAATAACTCTGAAATAAACCAATGCTTTGGTAATGAATTTAAAGATGCAATAATGATTTATCTTTTGTTCTTAAAGATTTTAATTGCTTATTCTTTGTTTCAGCATTTTGGTCACAATGGAGTAATTGGACAAATTGCAATACTTCTTACGGCTTTGCCAGCAGGTATAGACAGTGTAACAACTCCAATTCTTTTGATTGGTGTATAGGAAATGACTCTGAAGTAAACCAATGTTTTGGTAAAAATAATTTAATGTTGCAATAAAGGTATTTATAAAAAATGATTCTATTATACATTTATTATCATTTATTATTGATTTCTTGCATTAGCATTTTGGACGCAATGGAGCAATTGGACAAATTGCAATTCTTCTTACAGTTTTACTAGCAGGTATAGACAGTGTAACACTTCCAATCCTGTTGATTCGTGTATAGGAAACATCACTGAAGTCAACCAATGCTTTGGTAAAAATAAATTTAAATTAATATAATGATTAACCTTCAGCTCATTGATAATTTTTATTTTCATTTTAACTTCTTGCTTTAGCATTTTGGACACAATGGAGCAATTGGACAAGTTGCAATTCTTCTTACGGTTTAACTAGCAGGTATAGACAATGTAACACCTCCAATGCTGGTGATTTATGTATAGGAAACAATACTGAAGTCAACCATTGCTTCGGTAAATATAAATTAAAATTAATATAATGATTAACCTTAAGTTCGTTTATAATTTTCATTTTCATTTAACTTCTTGCTTTAGCATTTTGGACACAATGGAGCAATTGGACAAGTTGCAATTCTTCTTACGGTTTTACTAGCAGGTATAGGCAGTGTAACACCTCAAATGCTGGTGATTTATGTATAGGAAACAATACTGAAGTCAACCAATGCTTTGGTAAAAATAAGTAAAAATTAAAATAATGATTTACCTTCAAATTGTTGATAGTTTACATTTTCAGTTTTGTTTCTTGCTTTAGCATTTTGGACGCAATGGAGCATTTGGACAAATTGCAATTCTTCTTACAGTTTTACTAGCAGGTATAGACAGTGTAACACCTCAAATGCTGGTGATTTATGTATAGGAAACAACACTGAAGTCAACCAATGCTTCGGTAAATATAAATTAAAATTAATATAATGATTAACCTTCAGTTCGTTGATAAATTTCATTTTCATTTAACTTCTTGCTTTAGCATTTTGGACGCAATGGAGCAATTGGACAAGTTGCAGTTCTTCTTACGGTTTTACTAGCAGGTATAGACAATGTAACACCTCCAATGCTGTTGATTCGTGTATAGGAAACAACACTGAATTTAACCAATGCTTCGGTAAATATAAATTAAAATTAATATAATGATTAACCTTCAGTTGGTTGATAATTTTCATTTTCGTTTAACTTCTTGCTTTAGCATTTTGGACGCAATGGAGCAATTGGACAAGTTGCAGTTCTTCTTACGGTTTTACTAGCAGGTATAGACAATGTAACACCTCCAATGCTGTTGATTTGTGTATAGGAAACAACACTGAAGTCAACCAATGCTTCGGTAAAAATAAGTTAAAATTAAAATAATGATTTACCTTCAAATTGTTGATAGTTTAAATTTTCAGTTTTGTTTCTTGCTTTAGCATTTTGGACGCAATGGAGCATTTGGACAAGCTGCAATTCTTCTTACGGTTTTACTAGCAGGTATAGACAGTGTAACACCTCAAATGCTGGTGATTTATGTATAGGAAACAACACTGAAGTCAACCAATGCTATGGTAAATATAAATTAAAATTAATACAATGATTGACCTACAGTTCGTTAATAATTTTCATTTTCATTGTTAGTTCTTGCTTTAGCATATTGGGCACAATGGAGCAATTGGACATGTTGCAATTCTTCTTATGGAAATATCAGCAGGTATAGACGATGTAACACCTTCAATGCTGTTGATTCATGTATAGGAAATAACTCTGAAATAAAACAATGTTTTGGTAAAAACAGTTTATATTTGAAATAATGATATTTAATTTTATACACTGTGACCATTTTCCATAGGCGCATGTCGATTATGTCTTAAAAACGTACTTAACTATATTTTTATAGTATATTTCAATAAGTTATAAATAAAGTACCAAAAAATAATGAAAATTATCGAAAAATAATATCAAATTTGAAAAGAGATCAATCATAAATGAGTTAAATTCAAAAGATAGCTGACCATTTTCTATAGACGCAGTTCACATTTTTTAACAATACTATCAAAAAAAATGTTTTTATCACATGTTTAGTACTCAATTGGACCTTCTTTGCGCTCAATTACTTAATAAATTCGTTTTGGTATACTTCCCACCAATTTTTTTAGCACTTTTGGCTCCATATCCTCCCAGCATTCTGATACTGCTACTTTTAGTTCTGCCACAGAGTTATATTGCTTCTGGTCAGCATAGATATGTCTTACAATGATTCCCCAGATGTTTTTAACAGGATTCAAATCTGGACTGCGTGCAGGTACACATTTGCTTGATTTTTTTAGCTTCAAACCAAGCTTTAGTCTCGTTACTAGTATGAATGCTGGCGTTGTCTTGTTGAAAAACAAACTTTTTGTGTCAGTATTTGTTTTTAAATGGAATCAAACATAATTTTAGTGTATCAATGTATTCAGAAATTTTCATTTTGCAAGATGTAAATGCTAAATTTAACTTTCCTGTTGCACAAAACCCAAGCCAAACCATCAAAGATCCACCACCGTAATTTCTTGTCGAAAAATATTTGGGTTCTCTCCTCAGATCAGGCCAGTAGCCACTAAAACCATCAGGCCCATCAAGATTAAACTTTTTCTTGTCCGAAAAAATCACTTGGTATTGAAAACAAAAATATTCAGCTATTTAGACATCTTACGTATTAATGAGAATTTAATCTAATATTTCTTCCTTGTATCCAATCGCATGCCATGTTTTCGCGGGCAAATTCCATCCGTTTCTGTTTGTGAACGGGCTTCAAATTTGGTGCTTTATTCATTTTTAATTGTACAGTGTGTGGGCTGTCTTTAAGAACTTTCCTAATTGTCTCCTTGCAAACATTTAAACCCAAATCTGACTTGATTGTTTTCAAACTTTTTGATGAATTTGATGCGAGTTGAACAGTTCTGCATTTATCACGGCCTGAAACCTTAGATTTCTTTGGTTGTCTTTTGATTGTTGCATAATCTGTTGGATTTTTTAAGAAATTATGGATAACGTGATCTGATCTCTTCAATCTTCTAGCAATTTCTTGATTTGGAACTTTTTATCAATGATAAGCCAATATTTGACTTTTTTCAATATCGGTAAGGACCTTTCCTTTCGGCATTTGATTAAGTTCGACTTAATTTCGACTCACAAAATAAGAAATACTATAGAATATAAGGAATTCGTAACAAAACTCGTAAAAACTTTAGTGTGTCTATAGAAAATTGCAACATGAATATTAAAGATTTAATTATTTTAATACAATCAGGACAATTAATTATCAGATGTATAATGAATCATTGTTTTCTTACATATACTTATTCAAAAGTACCGTTAGAACAATTTTATTACCACTGTAACACTATAAATCCGCTAAATTCTATATGCGCCTATAGAAAATGGTCGCAGTGTATTATTTCAGTGATTCAAATAATATATAGATAATATATTATTTTAGTGTTTTGGACTCAGTGGAGTAATTGGGCTGGATGCAATTCTTCTCATGAGTTTATGAGCAGGAAAAGAGAGTGTAATACTTCAAATGCTATTGATCAGTGTATTGGAAACAACACTGAAGTGAACCAATGCTTGGGTAAAAAGAAATTTAAAATTAAAACAATGATTTATCTTTCAATTTGTTAATAGTTTCGATTGTTGATTCTTGCTCTAGCATTTTGGTCACAATGGAGTGTTTGGTCAAGTTGTTATGCAACTTATGGATTTATGAACAGGTCAAGAAACTGTATTATTTCAAATAATATAGATTTGTGTTATGGCAACAACTCTGAAATTACTGAATGTTTTGGTAAAATAATAAACTAATATTTAATTTAAGTAAAAGAAATTCTAATATACATTTTATCTGTATTTTAAAATGTTTATTGCATTCCGTGTTAAACAATTAAAATGTTGGTAATTTTTAGTTTTAAATAATAATTTTAAAACCTAATAATTTTTCATTAACTACTCTTCATAAGTAAGTACATAAAGTTAATTCCAAGGGTTAAATTTAAGTAGCACTTAAAGGGACTTCCAATATCTAACACATTTTCTGGTCTTATTGAAGTTGGATTTTGTCATTTTTATCTTCAAGACTTCATAAAGTATACAGTTTTATAGGCACACTTTATAAACCTAATTCCTCTCCAGCATATTTAATACTTAAGAGTTAACAGTTTATATAAATGATGTGAATGCTGACTTTGGATAGAGATTTAATGACTTTGGATAGAGATTTAATGACTTTGGAAAGAGATTTAATGATGTTTTAACCATATATGTATAAGTAACAACATTTAATTTTCAAATTTTTACGAAATTTATGTTTATTATTCATGTATATATTTAATTTAAAAATTTATTTAATTGAGTTTATTTTGTAAAATTTAAGTAACTTATTTTATCTACTTTAAGTTTTCAAGTTTAAGTGACTGAATTCTAATTAATATAGCTAAAAGCCTTCTATACTTCTTGGTGGAAATAATTTGGCAAATGTTAGTTGGTTCTATTATTTTAAAATGTTTTTATTTTTGTTTTTGCAGTTTTAATATTATGCTAACACCTTCTGGTAGTAGCCATTTTTGGCAAAAAAATAAAGATTTCAGCAAACATTTAGTCAAAATAAAGATGACTTCCTGAAAATTTCATATAAGTTAGTCAAACCCAATCATTAAGTGGAAAGTTTTCAAATGACATATAACTTGCAATCCTGCTACAAAGTCCTATAATTTTTTTTTTAATGAAAAATATGCTGTTATATTTAGGTACAGGGCTATAAATAAGTTTCTTTTTCTTGATTCGATACAGCTAATTGGTCAGGTTTTTGGGTCAAATAATAAAATTTATTTTGTTTTTTGCATGTGTGTGTTTGAGGTTGGAGTTCATATTGTTGTTTTTGTATTTTGACTGCTTTTTTCTTGATTTGCAAATATATAGCTATATAAATATAATTGTTTGTATAGTTTTCATTTATTAGAATTAAAACTATATATATATATATATATATATATATATATATATATATATATATATATATATATATATATATATATATATATATATATATATATATATATATATATATATATATATTTAAGAAAAATGGACTACCTGGAGTGAATGCTCTGTTACATGTGGAATAGGTAATAGAAGTAGAAGTTCATTAAACACAACTGCCCCTGTAGTAATGTTTGAAAATTGTTATACAATCAATTGCCCAGGTATTTTATTATTTATATATATATATATATATATATATATATATATATATATATATATATATATATATATATATATATATATATAAACACACACACACACACACACACACACACACACACACACACACAGTTGAGTACTAAAGTTTAATGGCAGTCACTTATTTTGTTATAAGTTTTGAACGACGCATTCAATATTCTTGAAATTTTTCCTGAATGTAGCTAATAGTATTAGTTATTAGTAAAGTAAAGATGTTTTTTCAAAATAAGATTTAATAATAAAATTATAAAATAATAATGATTTTTCTGAGGTTCAAAAGTTTAAGGATACTTGTAGTTTTATTGACTAGGCATTTATATATTAATGGAAGTAACTAGGTGTTAATTTATTAAAAGTAAAATAAATTAGTTCTGTTGTAAAAAAATTAGTTTTAAAATCGGTCAAATCAAAAATCTCTTATTGTCAAATTGCAAATCAATTTAATGTTTCCAAGATTGCAATAGGACAACTTGTTCAATGATATAAAGCTCACGGAACAACAAATTACAAGAAGCAAACAGTTCAAACCAAAGTTATTAATGAAAAAGAGGAAAAATTGCTGGTAGGAGAAGTTTTTTCTATTATCAAAAGAAGAACCAATAAAATCTGCTTTTTTTCACAAATGCTGAAATGCTGATATTTTTATCTAATTAAATGTTCTGGGTCGATTTCTTCACCAATTGTTTTCTTCGTAAGGCTTCCTTGTTTGGCTGAAGACCAATGAAGAAACCACTTGTTTCTGTAATAAACTGTAAGGCTTGAGTTGAGTTTGCAAAAAACTTATCGACTAGACACCAAATCAGTAGGCAAAATTTCTTTAGAGTGATGAATCTAAGTTCATGCTATTTATATCAGACTGAATTAAGTATGTTCGACGTCTTGCAGTTGAGAGACTCAATCCTAAGTACTAGCTTCCAATTTTTAAGCATGGTGGTGGAAATATTATGGTTTGGGGTTGCTTTAGTTGTGATTTTATAAGACCTTTTCTTTTTATTGAAGTAATTATGGATCAGCCTATGTATAAGAAGATCATCAATGATAAAATGCTTCGTCAGGGTAAGGATAAAATTCCACAAGAAGGAACATTTCAAAAAAACAATGATCCAAAGTATCCTGCAATCTCTGTCAAAAATTTCTTTGCCAGCAAAGAAATTTGCATTCTTGATTTACCAACTGAGAGTGGTGTGGGAAGCGATATGGCTATAAATATTATGAACTTCCTAGAATATTTTGAAATTGCTGCCTATAATTTAGGATTCTGTTCTGACACCACTATAAGTAATATTGGATGGAAACCTGGTGCAAGAACTATTTTTGCAAGATTACTTGGTAAACCGTTGTTTTGTTTTTTGTTATTGTGGAGGCACTATATTGGAGAGATAAATATATAGGCTTTTAAAGCAATTTAGAAGGTTAAGTCTAAAGCCCGTGCAGATTTGGATAACATATTTCCAAAAAGAATGAGTATTTGCATCTTTTAGAATATATGGTGTACTACAAAAAAGTTAAAGCTGAAAAATGAATAAATTTTCACATATATCAACCTGGTACCTGTCACAATTCAAGACTTATAACCTAGGCAATATTTTTTCTAATGTTCATTATAACATTCACAATTGTTTAATATTTGACTTTTGAAGAGAAAGGTATGGTCTCTAGGCTAGCATTTATTGTAATACCATTGTAGCCATCAAGTATGGACCTTAAATCCAGCAAAGCGGAGCATGTTGTTCTTAATAATTTCAATGTATTTAAAGCGTGTCAAATAGAATGAGATCATGAAGATGGAAACTTGGTTAGAAAAGCATGAGTAACCCACACTTGGTATTTGCCTCCTTAGGTTGTTGTGCTATCGTTAGGTAATCCTGATCTGAAAAAAGAAACTAAGTTTTTCAATCATTGAGAAACTCCTGAAATTTCCGATTCCTGAGTTATCAAAGATTTGTGCAGATGCTCCTTTTCTGTTATTGTATTCAGCAATAGTAGATTTGAGGACTAAATTGCAAAAGAAAGTTAGCTTTTTTTTTATATTTACAGGTCACACCGATTCTGTTGGTATTTTTCTAGATTCTAGAATGGTATTTTTCAAGTGATTTCTTAGTGTTATATTCATAAAAGATTTCGTTTAGCTAGTTAGCAAGCTTAATGTGAGCAATGACTGTACCGAAAGAAATATTAATTTGATTGTAAACTTTGTTTACAATTCTTACAATGAGGATCAAAAACAGAACATTCTTTTATTAGTCAGGGAACAATGAAAGCTAATAACAAAAGGTATATTGTTATGTGTACGTCACTGAAAACCTAGAGTTGGATATTTAATGTAAGAGCCCTTATCTGTAACTTTGTAATCTTAACTGTAAGATACCAAAAATTTAATTATAAACATAATCTGTGAAAATAATATAAAATTTAGCAGTTAATTAGTATTTGAAAAATTACATGTAGCACTTCCAATGAGTAAAAACAATTAAAAACTTGCATTCAACCTAGTTAAACAAGATAGAGTATGATAAGCAACTGTGGTTTTTGATTTTCTAAAATTTTAAATTTATATTTTTATACTTTTTTGATTATTAGCATTAAAAAAAATTGCTTGTTAAGATAAAATATTTAGAATGACAAGAAAAAGTTTTTAAATTATTTTAGTTGGTATAAAAGTTTACATTAAAAGTATAGTTCACATGAAATTGAAATGAAGATGATGACATCATAAACTGATGACTTTTTAAATATTAACTTTAATTTAATGAAAAAAGTACTTTATCAGTTAGTAATAAAATTTTTTTAGAGGATGGAATATGGGGACCTTGGAGTAATACAGAATGTTCAATAACATGTGGTAATGGGATCAAAGTTTTCAATAGAAGCTGTAATAAACCTTTATTTAATGGTCGAGACTGTATTGGTATTAGCAATTATACTGAATTTTGTGATAATAATATAATTTGTCCAGGTTCTAAACTTTTTTCTTTTTTTAATTTAACTGACAACTTAATGTATTTTATTTAGAACTAAAAAGTTAAATTGTTTTATAGTAAATGGTTATTGGTCAACATGGTCTTCTTGGTCCTTATGTAATCAGCCATGTAAAGGTGGTATAATTTCAAGATTTCGCAGCTGCTCCAATCCTATGCCAAATTTTGGTGGTCAGGATTGTAATGGAAATGTTGTTGATTTTGCAAATTGTCCTTGGCAAACTTGCAAAAGTAGTTATACTACAGATTTTTTTTCAAGAGGGTTGCAAACACTTTAACATATACTTGTCTCAGTTTTATTTTATTTTAATTTTATGTCCACAGTATCCCATTTTTATTTTCCACAACCCTATTTCACAAAAAATATATGTTCACAATATGTCATTTCACATAAATTATTTGTCAACAACACCCCATTTTACAATAGATATTTGTCCACAGCACCAAATTTTGCAAAACTTATTTCTTAAAATGATGTGTTTACAGCACCCTATTAAAAACAACTGTATAAACAACTATGGTAACATCAAATTAACTGTATTACCACAATTTTTTTAATAATGATCAATAGATTTTTAATAATTATTTTTTTCTTGTATACCCCATTTTTATTAGAATATTAGGATTCACTTAAACTAGATTCACTTAGACTATAACATTGTAATTTTATTGATAAAGTTAAAAAAATATAAAATTTGTTATATCGTAATAACGTCAAGGCTGCATAATTTTTAACAGTTTATTGTTAGCTTGCTGTAAAGTTTTCTTGTTGACATTGTTTTAACTTTTTTTTAATTAATAAACTCCTTTTTTTTTTTAAAGTAATTAATCTAAACTCCATTTATTTTAAAAGTAATTAATCTAAACTCCATTTATTTTGAATGGCAATCATCAATTTATTTAATAAAAGTTACTTTTATTAAATTTATTAATTTTTGTTGTTTTACGTTATTTTTATTATATAAAATTTACTATTACTACGATGCATTTAAAGTATTCATGATTTATAAATACTTGTAGTATTTAGTGAGATACTTTATTGTTTAAGGTGTAGATTTGAATTTGGCTGTAAATTTTGTTGATGAAGAATATACTTATTGGTATTCTGTAGTAAAAAGTGCTCCTTTAACATTTAGGGATAGGATTAAAAACACGGTAAGAATTTTAAGTCTAAGTTATTATTGTTGTTAATTTTTTTAAATTCCATGGTTACACAGTTGCGTGGTTTGGGCATAGGGGTTTTGCACCAAAACTTTTCCTCTGTTAGGTATTTCGTGTTTGTTAGTGCCTCACCTGCTAAGGAACCTTATCTGCTTCAGTTTATCAGCATGACTAAAATGCAAATTTTTTTTTTTTATGTTACATCTTGCTAATTTTTTTATTTAGATTTCAAACCTTTACAGTAGTCACAAAGTAAATGTAACTTTAAATGTAATTTTGCACTCTGTCGAGTAAGTAAAATTTTTTACAAAGTAATTATTTTTTTTAATTTTTAATTTTGAAGACAAATGGACATGAGGAATAATCAAGAACTAACTGTTTTGTTTTTTTTTAATTTTGTATGCATCTAAATATCATATTTGTATCTATCTTTTATTTATATCAGTACTGTTCAATCCATGATTACTTTACAGTGTAAAATGTTATGTAAAATGAGTTTTAATTAGTTTTTCTTTTTTTGTTGTTGTTTTTTTACGAAATTTTATAATTTTATAGCAAACAATAATAACAAATGAAAATAACCAATTAATAAAAAAACTTTTTATTCTTATGATGATGTTGAGAGGTTGAGTTAAGTTGTCACTTGAGCAGCACTTTTTTTAGTCCAAAAAAACCTTTTACATTTTGCATTTTAGTATGCATGTTTGACTCAAACTTATTTTAACTTTTCATGGTATTTTTTACCTTTTGATTTGATTTGCTGCTGATGCTGCTCTTAGATTTGCTGCTATTTCTTGATTTATTTGTTGTTCATCATTGAAGTTAAACTAACGTTGTTGCCTAGCTTACTTTATTGCTTTTATGCTGCTTGCAACTTTGAATCTCTCAAGTATTTTAGGTTTTTTAAGATTCATTTAACCTTTCATATGATTTGTGCGTGAGTGTCAACATGTTAGATGTTAAATCATGTAAACGAATAAATATGAAAGTAGAAAGAACTAAAACAACTACAAAAAGGTTAAAGCAACTAAAAAAAGTTTAAACCCAGCCAATATGTTCATCTGGGCCTAAGGTGGGCCCAGTATGGGCTATTTGGTGGGTCCCACATGGGTTTCCCATATGGGACCCACCTAAAAGTTGACTGCCGGCGTCACATGGAGCCAATATAGGCTAGCTTGTAAAATAAAAATAAGCCAACTTAAAATTTGTATTGTTAACATTATTTGCTATTTAATGGGTTGAAAACACTAGGGTACCAGTACTTAAATACTTAGTACTTTATACAGGGTGCGGATAAAGTTTTGTTCCACTTTTTAAGGTAACCAATTGATAGTAAAATCTTTTGCAAGAAAGATTAAAATGTAACAACATTTTTATTTTAAGTTCAAAGAACCAAAAAATTACAATAAATGTTTAAAGTTTCCACCATCAGCGTCGATGCACTTCTTCAAACGCTTTCGGAAGCTCTCAATGATGGTCTCAAGCTCTTGGACGGTAATTTCATCCCAAGTTTTCTTCAGAACCGATTTCAAGGCATCCACTGTTGTGTATCTTTTGCCTAAGATCTTCTGCTCCAAAATCAACCAGATTGAGAAGTCGAGGGGGTTCAAGTCTGGTGAATTACTTGGCCAAACATCCTTGCCCCAGAATCCCAGAAAAAGTTGATCACAGAGAGCGATTGTTGGCGCGGCTTCATGGGCCGGAGCTCAGTCCTGTTGTATCGTAAATCCAGCCTGACCAAAGTGATTTAAGCCCCACAGCTCCACCATATCTCTCAAAATGCTTTGCTGATAAACTTGGGCAATAACTTTCACATTTTGATCAATGAATACGAGCGGGGCCTTTCCGGTAGCACATACGCCTGCCCATACCATCACTGACTTCAGGAAATGCCTTTTGACCATCAATTTAGCCGCGAAAGTGTTATTCAAACCACGTTTAAGAAGTTGACGAAGATTCTAAGAGTTGTGGATAGGTTGAATCGTAAAAATCTCCTCGCCCGTAAATAATACTCGCTTCAATCGATCACCAGCAACCAGACGCAACATCTTCTTGGCGCGTAGCTTTCTATTTGCTTTCGTTTGATCACTCAAGAAGTGGGTCCAATTGATTCGATAACTACGCAACCCAAGCTTTTTTTGGACAATTGTTCGCACACTTTCATCGATTCCCAAGTCTCCGGCCATCTTACTCATCGAGCGCAAACGGTTTTGACGGATCTTGCAATGGACCTTGTTGATGTTGACTGGAGTGACTGCAGTTGGCGGGCGGCCGCTCCGAGGGCGGTCTATCTCATTTCCTAACTCTTTGTATCGTTTTATGGCCCTGTTAACCATTTGCTTCGGATAACCCGTTATAGAAACAATTTGCAGGCTGGTTTTTCCAGCTTTCAACGATTGTGATCCGTCTCTTTTTCGCGTCCATTTTTCTAAAAATAGCAAATTTTATTTTTGAAATACATAGTAAATAGCAATTATATTTGTAAGATAAAATTTAAATTGTAAGGAATTTTGTGAATAGCAATTAAAACCAGTAAGATAAAGTAAAAACAAACGAAATTTTCTGAGATGTACACGCGTTCAATGATTTTTTAGAAGTGGGACAGAATTTTCTTATTTTTTACTACATTTTTTTTGTATACTTGTTCAGTGAACAGTATACAAAAAAAGTGTAGTAAAAAAAAACACAATGCATATTATTGTAATGTATCAATAATACAATACAAAATATATTTTGTATTGTATTATTGATATCAATGTATATTATTGATATATTTCATATTATTCATCATTCCATGTCTGAAGTTATTTCTAGGTGAAGCCTTGTATTTTTTTTAAGGCTTTAGCACGTTGGTTCAAATGCGATCTCAGTCTTGTAACGCAGTAAGCCTCATTTGACTTTGTAACATTTCTTGTTACAGTTTCTGCAAACAAAATAATTTTGATTTAAATAATAGCTCATAAAAGAAAGTAATTATAAGAAATTTCAATAAATCTAGTTATTAATTAAAAAATATTTTGGAGTTATATTTACTATGGTTCAAATGTATTTGGATTTATTGTCGTTACAACACTATTAAGGCCAATAGAGGCAACTACCCCCGGTCTTCCCTATCACCCTTTATTACCCAAAAACTTTTTCTAAAGAAGGGTGATGCGAGATGACTTTCATCAAAACGTGAATAAAACCAATAGTATTTTTGTTCCAAACCAAAGTTCTTACAATTTCTTACAGAAAATAGGGGTACCCTAAATTGTATAATACATGATAACACTTTCTTTATTATTTTCAGATTTCGTCCATAATTGTTCTGCGTTTTTTTATCCATTTTGAATCAGCAAATCCTCAATAAAGAGATGTAATTGGTCGTTCTTATTTAAAAAAGATATATTGGTTAAATTTATTTACTAAACTTGGTTAATACGAGAATGTCCTCATGTAAAGACATTTTTGCATGAACCAAGTTTAGTAAATAAATTTAATTGTTTTAGAATTTTCGAGAAAAATTTTTTTTTATTTTCTGGAAATGGTTTTTAATCGCTTTTTTGAAGTTTTAATCTTGTCTGTAGCATAAACTTTACTTTTTTATTAATGACCTTTTAACGTTTGAAATTTTAAACATTTTTGTTTGTTTGATAGGACTTTTTTTATTGATTTCTTTTAGTGTCTCACGCGCAAGTCTCATAAAAATTACTTTCAGTTTTTTTTAGTCTCTCACGCGTAAGTCTCTTAAGAAATATTTTTGATTTTTGTTTCTAAAAAAAAATTTTGAGTTATAAAAATCAAATTAGACTTCAAATCAATATAGATAAAAATCATAATTTATAACATATAAAGGAAAATTATAAACATTATTGTATATATTAATAAATGTTTCACACTTTGTATAAACTATATATTTGTAGTTTTAAAAAAAAATTAATTTTTATGTACTAATTATTCGAAGCTATTTTCATTTTTCGTGGATTTTTCTTTACAAACTCATGGAAATATCGTTCTCTACAAACTCATGGAAATATCGTTCAGCTAATTGAACTTATAGTCATTCGAAATTTTGTCAAATTCAAAATTCGACAAATAAACTCACCAGATATTTAAAGTTTATTTGCAAAAATCATGTTTTGCATTGATTAAAAACCCAGAAAATGAAGAAGAAGTAGTGATTTTATTTACTCAAAAATAACTTTTTACATTTTACAAGGTTATTGCAATATGTTTATTATTTACAATTTACAAAGTGTAATAAGTTATAATAGAATAGACTCAATTGTAAAATGATAAATATATAATTGTTTGCGTTTTTTGTTGATAGGACACAAAAGTTACAAAGTATAAATTTTTCAAGTAATAATTAGAAAAAACTTATTAAAAAAACGTTTTTTAAAAAAAACCTCGATTATTTTTGAATTGATCTCGATTTAATATTCAATGGTTTGTAAAATGCAACATCTAACGGTTAATCAAAAAAATTACAACAACTCTTTGCTTAAGTGGTCGTTCAAAAATTAAGTCACGCAATTTTTGACCGTTTTTGACCCTTCCCCCCACCCTCCTTCTTTCGTCACAACATCGTTACATTTTAGTAACAAGTCCCGTATGAGTCGTCACAAACTCACTAACCTCCTTCCTCACCCCCTCCTTCCCAGAGCGTGACGTAATTTATAGACGACCCCTAAACAGCCAAATACAAAAAAAAAATAGTAGTAGTAGTAATAATAACAATCAAAAAACTTAATGATCAGACAATTGTTTGTTGACATCAATTGCTTTGTGAGTTCAAATAATTAGAGGATAAGTTTTTTTATTATTATTATTAATTTTTTATATGATTATTATAGTTTTATAAATATTTATTTTCATAATTGTTATAGCGCACGTAAATATGTCATGTATATAAAATATGTCATGTATGCACGTAAATATGTCCCGTAATATGCGTCATTATTGTGATGTCAAGAAATACCTAACAACTTAGTACTCTAGTTTTTAGTGGAAAAACCCCCTTTAGCTGAGTTAGAGAACTCCTTTTAGTTAAGTTAATGAAAACAATTTTAATAAATAAAACTTATTTTCTATAGTAGCATAAAAATAATTTTTTAACAATGCCATCATATGCAATTGATACATTAAAAATAGTTTAAAAGTTATACAACAAAAAATATAACCAATATTAAGAACAGCATAACTACTTGACCGAATATAAAGGTTTCAAATATTTTGGTGTTTCTTTTGAGTATTCAAATGATTTTTTACATAATTGCAATTTTTTCAAAGTTTTGGTATACTTTTGTTGTTTTTTTTTAATCTGATTTTGAAAAACAACTTAATAAACTTTACAAATCGATTAACTTATAAGAATAACTAATAGGAATTAAAAAAAATCATGAAATTCGAAAGAAGAAAACCATTGAAAGAGCAAAGAAACATATGATAGCAAATTCTTATCAATATCTTTAATAAATTATTTTATGGGAGTTAAAAAGATTGAATTTTATTATTTAAAATAACGTAAATAACAAAAATAGTTCGAATCAATTAAAATATAACAGTATGAAAGTATTATAACTGTTATAACTTATATGTATTTTTATATATTTTTTGTTTGTCTAGTTAAAGAATTTAATACTATATTGCTATTGAGTATAATTGGAACACTTTGATTCCTTAATTGGAACAGATTGTTTTTTTTTAAAAAAAAACCATCAACAAAAATTAATTAAAAAATGATTTTTATCTTTACAGTGACAATTTAAACAATTCGTTCAAAACTTATAATAGGAATAACTTTAACATGGCAAACTGAAATTCTTCAAACAGAAAGTTGTATAAAAGCTATTATGACGTACTTTTATTTATTGATTAAAAGCAATAAATAATGTATTATTTTTGTGTTTATGGTTGTTACTAAGTACTTTTAAATTTCACTTGAACTATTTCTTCAACCCTTTGATTTTATCATTGTTTTCTTCTAAAATCTGTTGAAACGTAGAAAATAAAACGTTTTACTTTAAAAATGCAAGATATAGCCGTTATCCTTTTTTTTTTTTTTTTCAAAATAATTGCAAGTGTTCTAATTAAGGCGCTGTTCCAAATAAGGCAACTCTCCCTAATTATATAGTAACTTTGATTAATTTTTACATTGTAAAATTAATTACATTTTTTTGACTTAGTTGACCTATTGCTGGACAGGGGTCATTTTTATAAAAAAATCTGTCACGTTTATATCACAGAAGACAATAAAACGCATTTATATTAAAAGTTTGATTTTTAAACCATTTGATTTTTTATAGATATGCTGCCCGGCGTCTTTTAAACCCATTATCTAAGAAAAACAGTTTTTTAATATGCTAACACAAAAAATTTTAAAATACTGTAGATAATATGCAAACCTTTATATAATAAAAAATTATCACATCTACTTGTCTTTTTTCCACGAGTTACTTGTCTGTGCTTCTTTGAGCGCACGGTATTTTTATATCTAACTGAGTAAAATCTTTTTTGATTAATTTTTCTACATTCTTCTAACAAATACTTTCCTGGTCAACTAGATGGAAAATTCCAAATTGAAATTGTGAGAGTTAGATATAATGGTCTTTTGGTATACGCTCGCATATTGCCTTGTTAAAACATTCATTTTGGTAAGGCCATTTTTAAAGATTTTGTTAAGGCCATGAAGACATTTTTTAAAAAACTGTCATTACTTAATTCATCCTTATTTCATTAACCTATTCCAAAATCGGTGGATGCATATATATATATATATATATATATATATATATATATATATATATATATATATATATATATATATATATATATAAATTATGTCAGTGTATTCTACAAATAAAGTGCTCAATGTTCTTAAAGAACAGAGCAATAATAATTAAGTAAAAACACTTATCTAACTTTTATCTTCTACAGCATGTTACGCCATCAGTAGGCTCATCAGCTTCCTGATGAGCCTTCTGATGGAGAAACATGCTGTAGAAGATAACAGTTAGATAAGTGTTTTTACTAATATATATATATATATATATATATATATATATATATATATATATATATATATATATATATATATATATATATATATATATATATATATACATAAATACAATCATATATGTATGTATATATTGTCCATATTATCCAAAATCAACTTTTAAAAATTGATTTTTTAATTTTTATATTCGAATTCAAACCTAAAAAAAATATCAAAACTGTATACTTAACTTATTCATAGATTCAACATCTATTACTTTGCCTGTATCCATCAAAACAATAGAAACAATATCATTATTTCAAGTGAAGCCTTGTTACTGCCAAGTGATATCTCATGACGCTGCAATATCAGTTAAATGGCCAAATGGCCAGTAATAGATTTAAAATAAGATGGTTCAATACTTTTAATTCTTGAGCAGCATCCGTCATAGTGTTTTCAGTTTTTACTTCATATCAAAGTGTTTTTCATCCATCGTAGTGTCCTCAGATTTTACAGCATTAGTTAATTTATTAACAATTTTATTATAATTTTATCAGTCATCGGTTTTGGCATGACAACCAGCAAAACAAATCTTTAGAATCCAGAATAGCCTTGACCACATAATCTCATAGCATATACAGCCGTGGTATTAAGGTGATTCCTATAGCAAAAATACGGTTCTGAGGTTTCAATACCCTAAAATTAAATTTTTAATCTAAAAAAAAAAAAAAAGTTTAGTTTCTTTTATAAAATGTTTACGTAAAGTTGATGGAATTTCGGTATACCTTCAAAACCTAATAACTTAATAACATTCTTTGAAATTTGGCCCAAAAACTTCTTGCTAATAGGTTAAAAACGTGTACCAAAATTATTAAAATATAGCTTACCTATATTTAAAGAACAACTTTTTTGCAGAAAAAACAATTTTTAGGTCGTTAAAGAGGTTGTTTCTTTGAGTTTTTGGCTCATAACTTCTCAAAAATATTTAATCAACCTTAATTTTGGTAAATGACATAGGTACATATTAACTAAACATGCAGTGAAAATTTCAAAGCCATAGCATAATTATTTTTTGAAATATATTGTTTGAAGTTAGAGCAAAAGCCAGAAAAACACATATTTGAGAAATACGTAAAATAAAAATGTGGGTATACTTTTTAGCTTCTGAGTAGTTTACAGCAATGTTAGTAGTAGATACAATGTTATATGGAAAAGCTGTATCAAGTTATAAATATAAAAAAGCGTCCTTAGCAACACCTCAGCAGCGATTACTTCCCTCTAAAAAAGACTCTTTCAAGATTTAAACACTATAGTGTTTAAATCTTGAAAGTGTGTTTTTTAGAGGGAACCTTACCTTTACCATATTTATATAGGGTCGTGAAAGTCTATTTTATACAAGGTTGCGCTGTTGGAGCGCAAAGCCTAAATCTTTTAAATGACAAACCAATTAAACCAGAAACCAATAAAACCAAAAATGTTGAACACGCTTAAAGCAAATAAATCATTATAAGATGCACGTGTTTAAAACATCCTAAATTAAATCATTTAAATATATAATTTATAACATTAAAGATTTTTTTATGGGTATATGTTTATATACACAACACCGCTATATTAGTATGTTGAATCTACTACATACTGCTGCGTTTTTAGAGCAAAAAGGATAAAAATAAACTTGTTTAAGCTGAAGTTTAGCACACTCAAATTATATTATTCTGGTATATAATTTTGATCATTACAGATTTTTCTATGGCCAAATAATTACAGACACAGAGCCTTGGCAAGGCTCCCCCACACCCGCCCCCATTGGCGAGGTGCTAACAAACTTAGGGAGCTCATTTGCAAATTTAGGGGCCTTTTTATATATTTAATGAGTTTTTTTTTTTAGTAACACTAAATGGAAAAATTTTCAAAATTATGGGACCCTATTGACGGGTTCTGGGGGGGGAGGAGGCCTCGAACCCAGTAGCCACGGCACTGCACAAACACACGCCTTCTAATGGCACTAGTTTTTAACACCATTTTTTTTTTTTTAATTTTATTTCGGTGGCCCATGAAGTACTTACGGTTTTATCGCCGAGCACCGCGGATGAGTATTTATTAGAAAATTCACACCTCCTTCCTAACCAATGTCGCAAAACTTGCCCAGAGGTGGGGTTTGAACCACGGATCTTATGCTTCTGAGGCAAGTGCGCTTTGTAAAGTTACAAATTATTGATGGAACTGCAATTGTTTATACCTTGATTACTCAAGACCATTAACAATAGAGCTGAATTTTATTTGTATAGGAATTATTTTGAATTTAGCTTTAATTTTATTTAATTTATCAATTTTTTTAATCTTTGTTATTATTACTGCCGTTCTAGTTATCAATGGTTTTGTTTTGGTATCGCTAGTTCAGAAATAATTATACAACTTTTCAAAAAGATTTTGCACTAGGTGAGATCCATACTCTGTGATGGTTTTATCCCACACATTTCTAAAGTCAGTACTCGATTTTACTTGTCTAAACTTCTTACATAATATGGTAATAATAATTGTCAAGTATTGCTCAATTGGAGCCAATAGATTGAATTACCCTCAACTCAAAATTACCCTTGGTCAGGCCAAAAAGTTGCTTTACCACAGTGGCAAAAGGCGCTTTTTAAGGCACTCTTTTTAATAAATTTTGACAAATTAGTGACGAAACTTAGTGTTTTCAATCCACAATGACATATGGTTTGGCAACCCATAATTTTAGGGGGGAGTTTTTTATTTTTATTTTTTTAAACTAAGCCTTTACCTTTTTCCTAGAGACTCTCACATAAAAATGATGTCCTGAAATCGTTTTGAAATTCAGTTTTGCATAAGTTTTATCATCCATAATTATTCTTTTGTTTTTCCTACAATTTGTATAACTTTTCTGTACGACTTCTTGTCACTAAATTTTATTCAGCATTGCAATCTGAGGCTTTATACATCGTGAAGGACTTGATTTTATGCTTTTTCCTAGTATTCCGGACCTTTTTTTAGATAGTTTTGCATTTTAAAATGCACTAAATTTAGTGTTAAATCTCGCTCAGAAATGTTAATTTTTGCCCTCATTTTCGTCAAAACATTCGTCTTCAGTTTTTTGTTAATGTTCAGGTTGTCGCCGCTGCCAGGCTTTCTGTTTATTATATTATGCGTCAAAATACTTAATTAAAATTCTAATCACATTGCTTTTAGAACATCCAACAGTTTTTATAATCAATTTGCAAAGCATATTAGGATTTTCCGCTCGAGCATAGAATACGTACTTATTTGATCATGATGTTTTGTCGCCATTTTGAATGATAATAAAATTTTTCAAAAAACAAAAATCTTTTAAATAGGGCAAAGTGCCCTAATAATGGCCGGGTCTTATTAAGAGCCAAATTTGTGTCCGATTTTATTGCATTTACTTATTTGGCCGAACATTTATCTGATCGAGGAATATAATTTTGTGTTTTTCTAATATATCTATGTTTTGTTCTAATGTTTATAAATATTTCATTCAGTTTTGATTTTAAAGAAACCTAGTTTTTATCAAAGTTCATTTAAGTAAATATTTTATACCGTCAGTAATAATATTTGGTATTGTCAAGCAACTTTGAGACGCGTTTAAAGCAATATTCTTTCAGTAACCGGGTTTTTGGTATATTTTGATTTGGTGTGTTACTTGAATATTTTAATGTAAACTGTTTTGTTGGTCAATATACAATAGACAGAAGCATAAATATAGCCTAAACTCTCAGGTTTTAAATAGGTCTTAATAATAGCCACTCGTTTGACCAAATAAGAGCCACGGCTCTTATTTGTAACCGATGTGGCTATTATTAGGACAATAGTTTAAATTATTGTGTATATAGACTATATTATAAACTATGTTATAGCTTATATATAAACTATGTGTATATATGCACAATGTATATATGTATAGACTATATGTCAGGGGCGGGTTTGGTCACTTACCAAGGGGGGGGGGGGGGGCAAAATTTTAAAAAATTTACCTAGTCGTATTTTACGTCTATTTAGTCGTATTTGTCTCTAACATATTAATTCACATAAAGAGTCGTCTTTAATCTACGGATCTTGTTACAAAAGCATTACGATGGGGGTAAAATTTGTTAAAGTTGGTTGACGTAAATTATGGACTACTCTTAATGGTTCTACTCATTCTCTCGCGTGCTTAATATAGGAGAGAACCTAATGCGTGCTTAATAACTTTTCTTACCCATGCCAAGCTTTTTAAAACCGCTTGTTTATTAATTTCTTATTTGTTACCAACTAAAGTTTAATTGATGTCAATTTTTACCGGAAACCATTTTTAAAAAGAAACATAAGTAATAACTAAAACGTTTTTCTGAACATTACAATATAAATTCAATGTTTCTTTTTTTCACTTTTGAAAACCGTTCAATAACGCTGTCTGTTAACACTTCTTTGTCCCGATGAACATAAAGTAAAGCTAAACCATTCAATCTATCTTGACTCATTCGGGATCGTAACCAATCTTTTAATCTAGATTTAAATCATTTTAGTTAAAAACAAGATTATTTGGTTATTAATTTGATATTTTAATTTTGAATGTAGATATACCTTCGCAAAGAAGAAAAACTTCTTTCAGCTGATGCAATGCTAATGGGCAGACAACCAATAATTAAAAGTATTGTTTTAATACTTGGGAACAATATATCTGGACAACAATCCAAACCATCAATGACTGTAGATGGTAAATAACCTCCTTGAAATTAAGAGATTAAATTCTTATAATTTAGATAATTTAGCCTGAAATAAATTATTAATAGATTTAATATTTACCTTCATTTTTAACTCTGGTCCATTTTGTAATCCACAAATCAAGTTCAGAAGAAAACTGTCGTTTTTCTATGCAAATAAATGAGTATTCTTTAGCAACAATGTCTGCAATATTATTCATATCATGCAACTTGATAGCAACAACGAGGCTTGGTATAAGAAGTAATAATTTATAAACAGTTAAATTTTTCTTACTTAAATATCTATCTTTTAAATCAGCAAGGACATGATCATACAGTGGATTATAAACAGAAATTCTAAAGTATTCTTCTACGGTTAAAGTATTTATATTTGGTCTGTGTATTTGATGCTTAGTAATACGAGGTAACTTTACTTCCACATCCAATTTTTCCATAAGTTGTTTACTTTCTATAAATATTGTTTTAAAATTTATATAACAAGTAGACCGCCTATTTTCCATAATATTTATAATATCCTTAAAGCAATCTTCTGCAAAATGCAGGTCTTTTTGAACACTTTGAAGTAGTTTACTTGCAGGTGACGTTAAGTTGAGTAAATCTGATAGTATAAATAATGATATTATAAATTGACATGTAGTTAATGAATTTAAAAGAGAATAAGCTTTTACTGATGAATCATTATCTTGCCATTCAGTTATAAGGTTCAGAGATTTAATGATATAGTGTAGAGAATTCTTAAATATTAAAACACTATCGTGTCTTTCAATCCATCTTGTTTCACATAAACACATTAAATTTTTTTCTTTACCAAAAACTATTTTAAGAACATGATTTCTTTTGGCTGACATATTAAAAAACTTAACAGTTTCTTTAATAATACCAATAGAGTCTCTAATTTCCATGACACTAGATGATTTAGAAATTGATAAATTTAAACAATGATTCGTACATGGACTATAAACTGCATTTGGAGTTGCATTTGATTGAATATATTTAACAGCACCACGAACTGTGGATGTCATAATAGAGCAACCATCTGTTGCAATTCCAACACAGTGTTTCAAGTTTAAATTTAAACTTTTTAGAATATTAACGACTATTTTTCCAAGAACTTCACCTGTGAGTTTTGGTTCAATAATAGTGCTTTCATAATTTTCTACACATTCTTCACTATGATTGATATGTTCCTCCTGGTTTGACTTTTGCTTATTATAAAAGTATGTGTGACAATTTATGAATGAAACAAAATCTTCTTTTATTTTTTCATCAAAAATATATCTTAAAATTAGTGTCATTTGAGATGAATGTGATACATCTGTAGTTTCGTCTAATAAAATACTATAAAACTTATTACATTGAATATCTGTCAATATTTTATAAATAATTTCTTCTTTGCAGCATTCTATTAATTCTTCTTGAATAGTATTACTTATATATGTAGCTTTGGCATGAGTTGTGTTAAGATGATTTTCTAATATCTTATCACCAGATTTTATTCGGAATCTTAAAAGTTCTCTAAAGTTCCCTTCATTGATAACGGATGTTTTTGAACTAGAATTAATTAATAATTCTCCATCATCCCTATGCCCTCTTAAAGGAATGTTTTGTCTAGCTAAAAAAATTATTGACTCAATAATAGGAGTAATTCTTTCTCTATTTTCAACTATTTGCCTCTTTCTTTCGCTGTCAATCAAGTTTAGAACTTCTCTTTCTGGCTGTTCATAACGGATTAAAAACTCATTAGCTTGTAAAATTGCATTTTTGTGATATAAATTATTTTGGTGGGATTCTAGATCGCCATCTTTTCCTAATAGTTTAGCAAATGTATTTAATGGTACAGTGACTAATTTTTTTAAAGGTTCAGTATTTCTTAATCCTCCAGTATTGTTAACAAGGAAAAGTACACAAAATTTACAGAATAACCCAGATTTTAATGATGAATATACTAACCAAGGGAATTTCATTAAGTGAGATTGATTTAAGTATCGCTTTACTTCTTTGCCTTTTTTAACATGTGTTGAAAAAGGATAAATAAAATCAGATCCAGGCAACCAATTTTTTTTAACTAATCTATATCTTGTATTCTGATTTAAAGACTTTGAGTTTATATAATATCCAATATCCTCAATAAAAGTTAAAGGTTCTAAAATATCTTTTTCGATACTGCAAGCAGTGTTTTTATCATTTTCAGATAATTGAGAAGTGCACGGTATCGGAATGGTTAAGTTCTCTGTTTTATTAACTTGTTCTGATAAAATGTGTTTCTTGTTAAAATATGTAGAAATATTGACTTGTTTTCTTTTTGCATTAGCTGGGTTTTTACCATTTCCATTGGCATTGCTCATTTGTTAAAAATTTTGTGTAAAACTTTAAACAAAACACATGACATACAACACATAAAACTTAAAAATATCCCTTAAAATTTAAAAAATTAAATTTAAAACTAAAAAACAAAAATAAAAGCACGGCTATAAACAAATACAGAAGAATAAACTACAATGCAAACTATATGACACCGCTTTATAATAACAATCTAAGTTGCAATGCATTATGGTTAAGAAACTTATTAACTTAAAAATGCAAGAAGCATTCAAGCGTTTTTCCAATAAAACTAAAACGAAGTTATGTTGCATAACTTATGTATATGCATTTATGCATAACTTTTGCATATAAAGATCATTGATATATTTTATTATTCGTTTTAAAAAATATATAACATTGTCCCAAGGGGGGGGCTACTACCCCCTTAGCCCCCCCCCTTAAACCCGCCCCTGCTATATGTACATATAGTCTATACACACATACATATGTATGTATATAGACTATATTATAAACAATATTATAGTTTATACACTGTAAATTAAACTATTGTCCTAATATTAACTATAATTATTATTTACTTTACAGTGTATAATTACTAAATATAATTAATTTTTACTTTATAGAATTCATTATATGTTCACTATGTTTGTAATGTTTGCAAGTATGTACTTTTATACTATATAATGTTTGTAAATATTTAAAATAATGGTTTGAATATTTATTATATAATTTATATCCAAAAAAAAAAAAATTATTTTTAATAATTACAATCTACATAATAAATTTAAAAACAAAAATGCAATTACATACTTACAAACATTACATAATACATATATACATACTATGTGAATATGTAATATAAAACATAACATTTTATATATGTATTGAGTAATGTTTGTAAATATGTAATTTCGTATTATATGTTTTTATATATTTAATTGGATGCCCACTAAGCATACCAATGAAATTCTACCAAAATCATATCTAATTATGTTGCATTCAACGATTGTACTTATGTATGCTATGTCTGTTATATGAAGGTGACCATACGTACGCGTTTGGCGCGTACAGTAAGCGTTTGACAGTAGTTTTGCGCGTTTGGGGTTTGTACGCGTTTGTGCACGCGTTTATATATTAAAAAAAAGCAAATAAAATTCTTTCAAAAAAAATTATTTGAAAGACATTTAATAAATCAATTTCTATAATAGTTAAAAAACAAAATGAATAAAATTCCAATAAACTTAACTATAAAACACAAAACTAAATGAATTAAATTCCCGCAGACATTAAAAAATGTTTTTAAAATTCCAATTATGAAGAAAAAAAATTACTTTGAAAGATTCAACCTCAACAAAGAAAATGCGCTCATTTTACGCAAATTTTGTTTGCCTTGTAATGTCTTTTTTCCCTAATTATTGTAAATAACACTTTGCGATTTATTTTAATAAGAAGTTCATAAAAATATGTGATCATAAAAAAGTAACTTAAGGTTTTTACAACTATTTTTCATCAAATTCAAAAAATGAATAGTAAGAAGAGAAAGTTAAACACGTTTAATGATAATTTAAAGAAAATGTTTCCTTTCTTAACGCAGATCAAAGATGAGCTCCTCAAATGTACTATTTGTCAAAGCCTATTTGACATTAGTAGTCGTGGACGGTCTGCAATTGAAGATTGTTGCAAATCTATCAAACACAAAATGGCATTGAATGCTTCTATATTGTCAAACAAAATCACAAAGTTGATGAAGAGTCAGAGCTTTGATCGAAATGAAAAAATGTTAACCATTTAAAAAGGAACGATTGCATTCCACACAATCAAACACAGCCATAGCTAGACCTCCTAGCCACGGTATTTTACTTTCATGGCTGGCTAAAAAAAATTCTGACCGGCTAGCTGATGGCATGAGAGGCTAGCCTACATTTTTGTGGCTGGCTAGCCGCCTGATTTTTTTGGCTGCTTAGCTGGCTATTATATATATATATATATATATATATATATATATATATATATATATATATATATATATATATATATATATATATATATATATATATATATATATATATTTCACCATCAGTAGGTTCATCAGGAGGAATCCTGATGAACCTACTGATGGTGAAACGCAGTGTTGAAGTAATCAAAAATTAGATAAGTGTTTTTACTAATTTAATTTATTATTGCTATGCAGATGTATATATATATATATATATGTATATATATATATATATATATATATATATATATATATATATATATATATATATATATATATATATATATATAAATAAATATATATATATATATATATATATATATATATATATATATATATATATATATATATATGTATATATATATATATATATATATATAATATATTTATAGTATAATAATGACATATATACAAGTATAATACTGACAGCATTAACCAAAACAAAACAAACTTTTGCATATAATAAATATTCATATATGAAATACAAAGTTAATCAAAATGAAATAAAAACATAAATAATGTCCTAATCCAAAAAATGCAAGACTTAGCTCATAGACCAGCATTTGGATAGTTATTGTGTATGAAACAAACTGCATTCATTCGAAATGGTGCCAAGGAGGATCTCTTTCCATTCAAAATTAAACCAGTCGTGCTAAAAAGGCATTCAACAGGTACACTGCCGATGCTAAATGCAAGATAAACCTGAAACAATAGAAACTATGTAAAATAAGCAACATTAAACTTCAGAAAAAAATTAATGTTTGCTGTTATTTTTGTCACTAGTATTAGTTTAATGTCAAAAATAAAATTATCTTCTACCTTGGCTATGGATGCTAGAATAGGGAACTTTTCTGCATTATTTTTCCAAAACAGCAAGGCTGGTGATTGATTATCACAAATGGTTAGATAAAGATTCATTTCAGCTTGCAACCCATTGCTATTCTCTAATATTGCTCCAGAGTTTAGTGAAGATTTTGCAGTTTCCTGTAATAAAGTCAGTCTAAGTTTTTTAAAATCCTGAGCTGCATTTGAGCTTTTACTATTTTGATTATTGTCAATGTATGACGCAGAGAAGTTAATATTTTTATCGGTTCCTATTTGTGGTAAAATGTTTGAACCAAATAAAGAAGTTTTTATTTTGTCATAGCTGTTTTTTAACAAAATTTCACATTTTTCCTTCGTCAAAACAACATCACGAATTGCTGGATCAAAACAACACGCTAATTCAACTAAATTAGTAACAACTAACCGTTTCTCAATGCATTTTTTAACTAACTTTTTATATTGTTTCATCGCAGAAGAATCTGTAACTTGAACAATGCAACAATTTTTAATTTTAGTTACCATGAGTGGAAGGCAAGACAAATTTGGTGTTCCCTCGCTAACAAGTAGAGTCAGTTCTCGAAATGGAGATAAAAAATTGCGCAGTTCTTGCAAAAGTTCTAAATCTTCAGGAAGAAAACATAAATCATACTTTCCAATTTTTTTTAACACTGTATCAACATTTTAGATCTAAGATAGATTCAATCATTTCCAAGCTACTATTCCATCTTGTTGGGACACTATTTTTTAAAGAACTGTGCTCATGACTTTTTATGACCTCATTTTTAGCTTGTATGTCAAAATCTAGAAGTGAATACTCTTCAGAATACTCTTCAAGTGAACTCCCATCAGCTTGACTAACAGATTTAGTTAGCTGTGTTTGTGGAAGAATGCTTACATTTTCAGTTTCAATTTCAAAATCCAGAATTGGATCCTCTTCATCAGCTATTAGCTCGTCAACATGAATTGTAATTCTTTTGAACAACTCCTCGTCTTTCACAGTTTCAATTTCATTCGATAGCATATATCCCTTAAAATGTAAAGCTTTTATTACTTCTTTGCATTTGCTTACTAGTAAAGTTAATTCTGGAATTTTTTTTAAGCTATCTGAGGTTAAAAGCAGATGAATTCCATGTGCGGTGCATGTTATACGTTCATGGCCTAATAGCTTTGATAATTTTTTCATATTAGCTGCACCATCAGTTGTGTTAAATAATAAAAAATGCTTATCTTGAAGTAAAAATTCTTTTAAAACAGTTTTAACAAATCGATAAAGTTGCTCAGAAGTGTGCGACTCCACTGGCTGAACAGCCAATGTGAAAATTTTAAATCTCCAATCATGCACAACACTTAAACGAATTCCAAAATAAGGTAAACGATTACGCTTGTCAGTCCAACCATCCATCATCAAAGTTCCACTTACACATGATTGTAGAACTTCTAAGACTCTTTGTTTAACAGAAGTATGAACATTTTTTAGGGCATATCCAGATATACAGTCAGATGATGGAGGCTGAAACGCTGTATTTTTTGAACAAAAACTTTTAAACCCAGATCTTTCAACTGAACTAAATGGCTTAAGATCTAAACATATTAACAGACAAAGATCTCTGTTGAATTCAAATTGACTTTGTGCCGGTTTATTATTTTGTACAGTGCGGACCCAATTAGTAATTTTAGAACTAACTGGTTGCTCAAAAGTCTTTCCATGTTAAAAAATAGCATGGTTTAGATGGTTACCAGAAGATGTCATTGTTGAAGTAACATATACCTTTGATAATCGACCTTCATCGACACGTGATTGCTCTTCGAAACAGTATCTGCAGTACAACTGATTATTAAATAAATAATTTTAATTAATTTGGTTTCTTGAATCTTTCAAGATTAGTTGACCCATGAAGTCCCATGCTTTGGATGTAGCAGCCCTAGATTTGCTGTTGGACACAGGAATCCATCTCAGATCCTTGAGCAAGCAAATTGTTCCAGTTTTTTTTTCAATGGAAACAAATTTATTTACTCGTTCACGAACTGTATATAAATATATATATATATATATATATATATATATATATATATATATATATATATATATATATATATATATATATATATATATATATATATATATATATATATATATATATATATATATATATAATACAAACAATAATGATAATTCGGACCTTTAGAATGATTGTTTCTTTTCATTTTAAAATTTGAATTGCGCAGATGACAACTTTTCTTTTTTTTATGATAAACATTGACTACTGTTTTCGGACTGCAAGACACTTTTTTTTATAGCGCGAAAATTAAGGTATTCGAACATACGGTATTTTAACACGAGACTCATGGAATTCCATGGTTAAACCAAAAACTATATTACAAAGCGATGAGTGATAGGTGATATGATAAAATTAAAAAAAAAATTGGACATAAACTAATTTAAAGATTTAAATCAATTAACTAACTATGATTTTAACGGCTGGCTATGGCGACTTATTTTCATGGCTGGCGAAGGCATTTTTCACAGCTGGCTAAAAATAAAGCAGTGCTTGGCGACGGCTAGCGGCTAATGGCGGCGGCTTGCGGGTCTAGCCATAGCTTTAAAAGTGTTGATTCTACATCAAAGCTAATTAAGAAATTTTATAATCCAAGATTTGCTTGTGCGCGTACAAAATGTGAAGTAATAATTGTAAACGTGTTTAAGAAATATGGTGAAATAAACTCAGAAAATGCTTTATTAAAAGCATCACATGTGTCAATTCTTTCTGATGCTCAATAAAAAATGGTAAGGAGTCGTATAAAGATGATCAATATAATGATGATCAATAAAAAATGGTTAGGAGTCGTAAAAAGTACTTACAGTTCCTGAAACAAAATTAGAACATGATCTTTGTATAATTAATCACAAAAAAGTTAAAACCTTAGAATCTGAAATTAAAATTTTGAGTTACGAATTAAAAAACATAAAAAGCAGTGAAATTAGTCTTTCAATTTTAAAAGATGAAAATTTATTTCTAAAAGAGGAGTTATCGGAGTTCACGAAAATTATTGCCGTTTTAATCGATAAGCTTGAAGTCAAATCAACTGTGACTGATTCAAAATCAACTCAAAACTTAAACTTTTTAAACGATTTTGATTTTAATATCCCATTTAACCAAAACTCAATTAATTCACCAAAAGCTGAAACCATTAATGCCTTCCGGCAACAAGAATGTAGTATTAAAATTATTGATAGTAAAAGTAAAGAGATCAAAGACCGTTTAAATAATGACTTAGCAGATTTTGCCGTCAGTTAAACATTAAATATTTAAATTTTAAAAAATATAATATTCCTGAACTAGCTGTATCCTCAAACTCAAACTATAATAAAACAATGCGTAATTCAATAAATAATTATGAAAATGTAACAAATCAACTCGTCTCAGTCAGAAAAAATTATCAGTCAGACTTTTTAAAGTATAAAAATCTTTCATCAAATGGTGTTGTTTCGACTTCAAGTTCCCTTAGTACAAAAGCGGTTGGAAATGTAAAAAATTCAAAAAATCAAATAAAAAAGTAAACAATGACACTAAAATAATCAATCCTCGTAATAACCAAACAGATGAATATAAATGGCCAGTAGGAACGACGCTAATATGCGGAGACTCTATTTTGATGGGGATTAACGAAAAAAAAATGCATAAGCTTGGAAAAGTAAAAGTAAGAGTATTTAGTGGTGCTACCATTGAAGACATGCATTATAGCCTAGTTCTAATTTTAAAAAAAGAACCTTCAAATATTATCCTGCATGTTGGAACAAATAATTGTACAAATGATTCGTCTGAATCTGCTTTGGCAAAATTAAAAGATCATGTTTCCTTCATTTCAAAATCTAACCCTTCATGTTCAATAATTTTATCTACACCAATTCGTCGTTTCGATAATGCTAAAGTTCAATTAACGTCGCTATACTTAGCCGAAAAATTAAAACTAACTAAATTTAATATTATTGATAACTCTAATTTGTCTAATGAACACCTTGAGCTACGTGGACTTCACCTAAACACACGAGGATCAGGTAGACTTGCCATGAACTTTATTGCATATCTAAAGTCTATTTGATAGACATTCCCCTATAGATTCTTATCACCAATCTACCTTACCAAGTACTATTGAAGAAATTAGTCTAAATTCTGATTTGGATAATCTAAGGGCCAAATATCCCAAAAATATCAGTTTAGCATTTTTAAATATTAATTCAATTCGTAATAAATTTTCAGATATTGTTACCTATATAAATAAAACTGTTGATATACTTATATTAGGTGAAACCAAGTTAGATGACTCCTTTCCAATAAATCAATTTTTATATCCAGGTTATAAAACGCCTTATCGGCTTGATATCTCTCAACATAGTGGAGGACTTCTTGAATACATAAATGAAAATATCATTTCTAAAAGATTAGCTAAAAAGGATTTCCCCAGAGACATTCAAATTATCACTTTTGAAATTAAATTAAGAATGCGGAAATGGCTCATAATAGCCACTTATAAACCCCCAAATCAGAATTGTGACTATTTCTTCAATCACCTTAAAGGAGTGCTTGACTTTTATTTGCAATCATATCTTGATTTTATTCTAATAGGAGACTTTAATATACAACTTTCAGAAAAAAAAATGAAGGATTTCCTTCAACTTTATCAATGTATTAATTTAATTATATAACCGACTTGTTTTAAATCGGTCAATAACCCTTTCTGTATAGACCTTATCCTTACTAACAGAAAGCTAAGCTTCCAACATTCAAATACCTTTGGTACGGGTGTGAGTGATCATCACCATTTAATATACACCATGCTAAGATCCACTTTGTGTAAGTTACCAGCTAAAAAACTTATATATAGATCGTTCAAAAATTTCTCAAGTGATATTTTTGCAAAAATACTCCGTTTCAACTTAAAATCTTGTTATGATATTAGTACTTTTAATAAGATATTCAGCAATTTGCTTAATTGCTGAATATCTTATTAAATGCCTCTATTAAATCAAAAATCCTAAGAGGTAACAATAAACCTTTTATAACTAAAGACTTACGAAAAGCAATTATGCTCCGCTCTTCATTATATAAAAAATTTTTAGTTGATAAATCAGATTTTTCTGCTCTAATGTACAAAAAACAAAAGAGTTTGGTGGTTAAGCTTAACCGAAAAAATAAGAAGAAGTACTTTGAGCAAATCAATACACTTTTGACTTTAAATACATCTCTCTGGAACCTAACTAACCCTTTCTTTTCGGACAAATCTACAAATTCTAACGAGCGTATCACTTTGACTGAAAATGGCAACATTATCTCAGACAGTTCTTTGTTGACTAATATTTTTAATAAATATTTCATAAATGTTGCATTGCCATCAAGTATGGCCGACCATATTAAATGGTCTTTTTCTCCTTGCATTTCAGACCCAGTTGGGTTAGCTATAAAAAAGTATGTTGACCATCCTAGTATAAGAAACATTAAAAATAAATTCAAAATGAATACACTTATTTCAAGTTTCATTGTATTACACCTGATGATATTACAAAAATTATAGGGTCTATGAATGAAAAAAAAAAAAACAAGTGGTGAAATACCAACTTTTATGTTAAAATCTTACTTAATATACTTTAGGGATAGTCTTACAGATTGTATCAATAATAGCATCTTAAATGGAACATTCCCGTCATTTCTAAAAATGGCGGATGTTTTACCGTGTCTTAAAAAAAATGACCCAACAGATAAGGCTAACTATCGCTCTATTAGTATCCTACCCGCTCTCTCCAAAGTTTTTGAAATGATCGTTTATGAACAGATTTTGTTATTTATGGAGCCAAAATTTGACAAACTTTTGTGTGGTTTTCGTAGAGGTTATAGTACTTACACTTATTTTTTTACTTAACAAGTGGCATGAATGCATTAACAATGGAGGTATTGTTGGAACATTATTAATGGATCTATCTAAAGCGTATGATTTCATTCCGCATGACCTACTTATTGCTAAATTAGAGGCGTATGGTTTCTCTAAAGAAAGTCTTAAACTTCTTACATCGTATATTAGTGGTTGTAAACAAAGGGTAAGGATAGGACCTTCTGTTTCTAATTGGGTTGATATTTTGTCGGGAGTGCCTCAAGGTTCCATTCTTGGCCCCATCTTCTTTAATATCTTTATAAATGATATATTCTTCTTTATTAAAGATACTGAATTGTGCAACTTTGCAGATGATAATACGCTGTATGCCTGTGATTACAGCTTAGAAAAGGTTATTTTTCGATTGCAAAAAGAAGCAACTAATACCATTGCCTGGTTTAAGTTTAACTCGATGGTTGCCAACCCTGATAAATTCCAATTACTTTTAGTTGGTTTAAAAAACACAAAAAATCAATACCTAAAAATAGGTAATATAACTGTTTTTGCCTCTGATAGGGTGAAACTACTTGGTGTTACAATTGATAAGAATCTAAATTTTGGAGAACACATTAAATACTTATGCAGTAAAGCTAATGGTAAATGTTTTGCTCTTTCACGCATAAGAAGTTTTTTATCCCGTAACAAAGCTACATTGTTGTTTAACGCCTTCATAATGTCAAATTTTTCTTATTGTCCCCTAATATGGATGTTTTGTTCTAAATACTATGACAACCTTATAAATAAAATTTATAAAAAATGCTCTTTGTATTGTCCATAAAAGGTTTGACTTATCTCTTGATGAATTGTTAAGTTTTGATAATAGTTCGAGGATCCACTTAAGAAATTTGCGCTTTCTTATGAGTTTTTAAATCAATTAATTGTTTAAATCCACAATTTATGAAGGATTTATTCAATACATAAAACCTTCCTTTTAAACTTCGTTGTAGCAAAAAAATGATTCTACCTTCAAATGGCTCCAAATATAAGGATACATGTTGTACTATATTTAGAGCCATCTCGTTATGGAACACTCTAGCCCAGTGAAAAATAAAACCGCGTCCCACATGGGTTCCGCGTGGGTTCCGTGTGGGATTGATGGGATTTACGTGGGACGGATTTTCCCATGTGGTATCCGTATGGAAATTTGTCACCTTAAACCCATGTGGGTAATCCCACATGAGTTACATGTGGGAACCATATGGTATTTACACACATGGGAAATCCCACGTGGGTTTCCTGTGGGATTTGCATGGGAATTAATTTAAAAGCTGGAAACTAAAAAAAAAAAACTAAAAAAAAAATTTTTAAATCGACATTGCATTGCGTTACGTTTATATTGTGTGAAAATATTTTATAATAATATAGAGAATGGCAAGCAAGTATGTAAGTACCACGAATAATGTTTATCTTTCTTTATAGAAATAAGATTAAGATTTGTGCAAATAAACGTATTATTAGGATAATATAATAGTTATTTGAATATAGATCTTGAGTAAATTATTTGCAAACAATAAACTGACAATAAACTAAAAAATAAATTTTTTATTTGGGGTACCAAATTTTTAATTTGGAGTACCAAATTAAAAATTTGGTACCCCAAATTAAAAATTGAAAAGTTTCTGTAAATATCAAAATTTCAGTGTTATTGGGAATAAAGCCTCTGGGTCCAGTTTTCAAAGTAATATGATCTAAAGTAATGTTTAAATAAAATAATATGCTTTAAAATGCATATAGTTATACATATAACTCCTGATAGTTAACTATATGTATAACTAGTTATACATATAATTTGTTATAAGAACTTATTTTTTAAGGTTATGCTTGAACAAATTAGTACCAATTAATTCAAATTCAAGTTTTAGTTAAAGTTCAAGTTAAAGTTCTTATTTATTCATTGTTTTTGTTAATTTTATATTTATTTGTTAAAATTTATCAGTTAGTACTATTTTTTACTACAGTAAGAATGTTTATCATTGTTGAACGTGATTTTATTAGTAATTTTATTTTATTTTCAACATATTTTGACAGCACCCTTTATATTTTAAATGATGACAGCTTTACTTTTCTATTGATGTTAAATTTATTACGTTTCAATAACTCAGATTGAATCTTGACTGAATTATTGTAAGCTTTGTAGGGGGTTGTTGTATATCAAATGGTGTTGTAAATAAAGTAAAAATTATATATATATATATATAAATATATATATATATATATATATATATATATATATATATATATATATATATATATATATATATATATATATATGTATATGTATATATATATATACATATATAAATATATATATATATACATATAGATATATACATATATATATATACATATATATATATATATATATACATATATATATATACATATATATATATATACATATATATATATATATGCATATATATATATATATATATACATATATATATATATATGCATATATATATATATATATCTATCTATCTATATATATATATATATATATATATATATATATATATATATATATATATATATATATATATATATATATATATATATATATATATATATATATAACATTAAAACAATAAAATTTATACAAAATTTTACTTTAAAACGAATACCATTAACATTGCGATGATAATAGCATTAGGAAACAAGTATTTATGTTTTTTTTTTTTTTTTTTTTTTTTTTATATTATTCACCTCTCCAAGGCCCGAGGGGGGCCACTACAGTCGAGGAGGCTACTCATTTTTTTGTGTTTTTATTTTTTTAGTTGTTATTCGTGATGCAACCCTCTCTCAACTCTTTAACTTTAACTCTTTAACCCTCTCTCAACTCCGAAACACGAACCTTGCCGAGCAAGGCCGCTGCGCGGAGAAACTAAGTTGAGCGCGGTACTTCCAGGGACGTGGTGGGAGTCGAACTCCGAACCTCTCGCTTACAAAGCGAGCGTTCTTACCACTACACCACTACCGCATTAGTTTGTAGCATTATTATTATTTATTATGTATTATTATTGTACTATAAATAAAAAGTTTTTTAATTCATTTTATAAAATAGAGACTGACAACTGATAATTAATGGAAATAAATACAAATTATAAAAATCATGTAAATTTCATTTATTATTTCTAAATACTATATTAATGTTAGTCTACAAAGTTAAAATCAATTTAGAGCATTGTTATTAGTTCTTTCGCGATTCGCACTTCCACTTCTGTCTCTCAAATTTATAAAATAGGTTGTCAAAACTTGCTCAATAGGTAGGTTTTTAGCATAACAATGCTTGTTTCTTACACTTTCTAAAGAGAAATATGGCAAATTGATTACTTATTTTACCTAAATCATAGGGTCAACTATGCATAATGATGTCAGATGATGACCTGTTTATTGAACACCTTCACCCTTTATCAAGCTCAGTCAATATTTTGCCATCTTCCATTGAAAATGATGTCAGTTTTTGTTATAATGTAAAAAATGCAGATACTATCAATTTTTTTCTGGTTCAATTATACATTTATTCTCAACAGTACTATAAGTAAAAAAAACAAACATAAATTCAGATAAGCAAACTATTTTCTGAATTTAAATTGTTTTTCCTATGATCCTCTACAGTTTTAAGCAACAAAAGCAAGAAGTTTTTAGACCACATTGTTGGTGTAAGTACCTCTAAAACCTGCTCATAGCTAGCATAAATTGTTTTACTTTTTTTTGAAATATAATATTTTACTTTTTTTTTTTTGATTCAATTTTTTAATTGACATTATTTTGGTCTCAACATTCCCTCCCCATTTTCAACTGGCATCATTTATGGATGATCCCATAGCCTAAATAATATATATATATATATATATATATATATATATATATATATATATATATATATATATATATATATATATATATATATATATATATATATATATATATATATATATATATATATATATATATATACATATATATATATTATTTTTACTTTATTTACAACACCATTTGATATACAACAAACCCTTACAAAGCTTACAATAATTCAGTTAAAATTCAATCTGAGTTATTGAAACGTAATAAATTTAACATCAATAGAAAAGTAAAGCTGTCATCATTTAAAATAAAAAGGGTGTTGTCAAAATATGTTGAAAGTAAAATTAAGTTACTAATAAAATTACGTTCAACAATGATAAATATTCTTACTGTAGTAAGAATTAGTACTAGTTAACAAATTTGAACAAATAAATATAAAATAGTGAAAAAACAATGAACAAATAAGAACTTGAACTTGAACTAAATCTTGAATTTGAATTAATTGGTACTAATTTGTTCAAGCATAACCTTAAAAAATAAGTTTATATAATAAATTTTATGTATAACTAGTTATACATATAGTTAACTATCAGGAGTTATATGTATAACTGCATGCATTTTAAAGCATATTATTTTATTTATATATTACTTTAGATCATATTACTTTGAATACTGGACCCAGAGACTTTATTCCCAATTACACTGTGGTACTCCAGATTAAAAATTGAAAAGTTTCTGTAAATATCCTGTTTTTGTTCCTCAATGTACTTCGTAAGTCCCTAAAGTTTTATGAACCTTATTATATATAAAGTTAAAAGTTTTGGAGCCTAAAAAAAGTTACAGAAACCTATTTTATTTATTTTTTTATAAAGAAAATTTGACTTTTAAACCAACATTTCTTTGTGGGACACTGCAGTGTCCCATGCATGCATGCTTGGTTTTTGAAAACATTTGAACTTGCATCAGTCAGTTGTTTGCAGATAATATACTCAAGAACTATATTCAAATATAGAAATTTAGATGTTTGTTTATTAGTTTCAGAATATTATATTACGTGTGACCATGGCCTTCTATAATAACAGGCCTTGACATCGCGCAACAAAGTTGTTAAACTGAAGGCCAATTCCTAATATTGTGTTTACATTTTCATCTTTTAACATTAGACTAAAGTTTGTGTTCACGCTTTTTTAATAAATCTTTAAAATTTGATTGGTTTATAAATTAGATAGCGCAACTTCAAGACGATAACGTTGTAAGGTTCAAGGCGTTACATTGTAAGGTAATAATATTGTCAAACTAACGGTAAGTTTTTTTAATAATTAAAATGCCTTTAAAATGCTGTGTATCTCTTTGCAAGTCAAACTATCTCAACTACAACAAAAATATCAATTTATACAACTACAACTACAATATCAATTACAACTACAACAAAAATATCAATACTCAACTACAACAAAAATATCAATTTATAAATTCCCAAAAAATCTAGAGGAGAGAAAAAGATGTAGTGAAGCTATCCCAAGAACTCGTTTTATTGTTACAGACTATACAGCAGTATGTCAACTTCATTGGCCAAATGAAGCACCTTTTGAAAGCAAATATGGGAAGCAACGACCTTTAAACCCACCATCTGTTTTTAAAAATATTCCGCCTAGTTGTTTAGCCACACCAGCAAGTAAAGTTAGAAAAACTGTAACTTCAAGTGGTTTTCGAAGCATTTTACCAGATGAGTTAAATGATTTTCTAAAAGAACTTATATTTGACGATATTCAAACTTTGTTAAGTGATAATAACGATGCTATTGTTTTCCAGCTTAATAAAAAAAGTTTACACATACAATCAAAAATGTACAAACTTGGTGTTCCATTATTTATTTTAGTAATTTTCAATGATTATTCATTTGTAGCTAACCATAATGGCACAACTTGTAATATTTCATCTTTAGCTGTAAATAAATTAAATTTAATAAAAACAAAATCAGCTTTATTTGAAGCAGTTAGTTTTTTAAAAAGTAAAGAAAGTTCGCTTCAGTCAAATATTCTATTCAAACACCTTAATGCTATGAGAAAAGTTAATGTTGGTGAAGTTTTATATACTTCAGATATTATATGTAGAGCATATGAGTATATTGCTATGCGACGAAGTCGCATAGCAAATATGATTGAATATGATTGTTTGTGTATTGACTACAAGTTGCCAAGTATAAGGACTTTAACACGATTGACTTCAAAAATAAGCTCAATGGAGGACCTAAGTTTCATAAATAGTACTTTTATGAATTTAAATCCATTGAAAAAAACTTCCATACTACTAATTGATGAGGTCTATGTCAAAGCTTCATTACTTTACCAAAAAGTTGCATTGTTTGGTCAAGCAGTAAACTACCCTGAAAAGTTAGCTAAAACAATTTTATCATTTATGATTAAATGTCTTTTTGGAGGTCCAGAATTTATATGTAGAGCTCAACCTGTTGCAAATCTTCCCTCTGAATTTCAGTTTGCTCAATGTCAACAAATTGTTGATATGATAAATAATATTGAAAATAGTAAGACACTGGTAATAATTACTGATGGTAACCGTGTAAATCAAAGATTTTTTGGAATGTTTAAAACAGTTGATAGTAAACCATGGTTAACAACATCAGGTATATATTTTTTGTATGATTATGTGCATCTCTTAAAATCTATACGAAACAATTGGTTGACAGAAAAGACTGACGAACTTTAATTTGTGAACAATAAAGAACTGGCTTTATCTAAGTGGAGTGATTTAGAAACTTTATATAAAACTGAGTGCAATAGTCTTTTTAAACTCTCTAAACTGACAGCTAAATCAGTTTATCCAAAACCAATAGAGAGACAATCTGTAAAGTTTTGTTTGTCTGTTTTTTGCGAAGAAACAGTAGCTGCATTAAGAACGCATCCAGAGATTGAAAATAAAGCATTTGAAGGTGCTGCTGTATTTATTGAAAAAATAGTTTTTTTCGAATGTTGTAAATGTCAAAGCACCTGGTGCTGACATTCGGTTTAGAAATGATTAATGCGGAGAAATCCACTCTGTTGGTGATCAACAGTTACAACTGCTACGAGATATTGCTGAACCGTCAAATTTTATGAAACCTACAGGTAAGTGTGTAAAACAGCTTACGCTAGATACTAGCAATGCAATCGCGCATTCATGTTATGGCTTTATTGATCTTGTAGAAACGTTGTTGAGTAATAGAGCAAAGTATGTCTTATTAGGTTGGTTTTCAACAGCTCCACTTGAAAAAGCTTTTTCTAAGCTTCGACAGGGATCTGGAGGTACTTACTTTATAAACGCTAAATCTGTAATTGAAAAAATTAATATTCAACATACTAAATTGATATTACAACTTGACATTCCTGTTGATGGTATCGATGGTCATACTTGTGACATGTTTTAGAGATATTTCTACTGATGAAAAAGAACTTCTGGATAATATACATGATCTTGAAAGCTCAGTTAATTAATCTACATTAGTGGCTATCGTTTACATAGCTGGCTATGTGCAAAAAAGCGAAATAAAAATTTATGATTCTACCAATTATTATTATAAATATGGAGGTTATCTGTATAGCCTAAACAGACGCGGACTTGAAATTCCTTCTGAAACTCTTGTCTAATGGTCAATATTTTGCTTTTTTTTTTCAAGGTGCTACTGACCCTATATGCAGAACATTTTGTGTTACTCAGTTTCAGTTCATTGCTGCTAAATATAAAATTAAAATCACAAAAAAACAATGCAGACTATATTCTAATATTCTGCTAAAGAATTACTCACTAATTACCACTCCCAAAATACTAAAGCTATCATAATTTATGTGAAAATTAGTTTTGTAATTTATTATGCTATTTACTTGTTATATTTTTTATTTTCTCATTAGCCTTTATGTCTCTCAATGTTTGGATTTGTAAATATTTACCCTGTTGAGATATATTGATAAAACTTTTTTTTTGCTTGAATCAACTTTTGTTGGTGTTTTTTATTGTTGGTGATTTTTATTGTTACCATTTTTAGCAAAATAAATTAAAAATACAGTTATCTTTCTAATATATAGATATATACTTTGTTATGGTTCTGCTTGTTATTGATACTATTCAATATTACATAAATATTCTTAATGAAATTTGAAATACGAAACATATGATTATCTTTTAACAATTTTTTGGTTTTCTTTTTATATTTCCGTCTTTACTAGAGATTATTATTAGAAAACATAGACTACCATAACACCCTACCTAATATTAAAATATATCAAAATAAGTAAAAGTGAAAGTTTAATCGGCCTTTAGTTTTTACGGCATTTTGCGTGATGTCAAGGCCTGTTATTATAGAAGGTTGTGTGTGTGACGAAAAAGTAAAGATACTTTTGCATCCAGTGGCTATTGCACCCAACGTCTACATTATTGAAAAAGTAGGTTTTTACATTTTTGTTTTTGTTTTTTTGTTTAACTAATAACTAATTTTCAATTAGGATAGTTAAACTTTTGTTTAACTATCCTAATTGATCACTTTTTTTCAGGATTCTCCTCACGGGTTCAAGCTCATTACGCATAATATGTGTTCAATTACCCACACTGTAAAAAAAAAAGGTTTCGCAAAAGGTTTTTTACACTCCTATAAGGTTTTCTACCACTAGAAAACCTTTTGGTGTGTAAAAAAAGGTTTTTAAAAGGGTTCTATTAGAAAACCGAATAAGGCAAAGGGTTTTTTCGTGGTGAAATATATAAGAAACCAATAAATACCGAGTGCCGTTTATTGACATCGAGGCATAATTAAAAATAGAAAGGGTTTAAAATAGGATCACAGCTGCTTAGCAATAATGATATCTTAAATAAAATAAATAGTATTTATTTTTATTATATTCCATTATATTTAAAATTGTATTTTGTTAAAATTTTTAAAGTAGAATACGCAAAAGCGTATACTTTTTAAGTTAACCGATTTATTTTACCTATAGGTCAATGTAATTCTTTTTAAAATTTTAAAGTAAAGCTAATAATTAACATTTAAAGCAGAGATAATAATAAAGTTAAAGAATTATGTCTGCAAATATTGAAAACTGGTCACCTACAGAAGTAGCCAAATGGCTAATAAATAATGGGTTTAATGAACAAACTGCAGCCGAATTTGAAAGTAATTTTTTTATTATTATGCATTTTATAGTAACATTTAAATTGTACTGTTTACATTGCAGATTCCTTATAATATACAATAGCTAAACATGCCCCAATTTCTTTGTGAATGTGGCAACAATTATTTTTCATTTGGAAAGTATTTGCGACATCTTATCTTGTTTCATGAAAATCAGCCTCTTTTTTACGTTAGATGTGTTTCAAGTGCGTGCAAGCAAACTTTCAAAAGTGCTGATAGTCTAAAAAAACATGTTCAACGAAAGCACAGTAATTTATTAAGAAGCTAGTCTAATGATAATGAAAGTGATCAGGGGAGTAGAAATTGTAAAAATGATAACATTGATTCATCTGAAACAACCAAAGAATCAAATGATCAAAATAATGAAAAATTAGACCAAGACTTTAAATGTAAAAATGTTACTGATATGCTTAATACTTTGGAAAAATATTTTGCATTTCTTCTTTTGCGACTCAGAGAAGTACACATACTTCCAGCCTCTGTTCATGCAGAAATTGCAAAAGATATACAAAACCTACTTTTGATTACACTAAGTAGTTTTAAGGATGTTATATGTCAATATTTATTCAAAAATAATATTTTACCACTGGACAATGATTGGGCACATATAACAGACACAGAAAGATTGCTGCAATTCATGGGCGAGATGTCTTCAAATGAAAATAGACTAATAGGATTATTGAAAAGCAAAAATATGATTGCAATGCCTAGACAAATAGATTTTAGAATAAATAATACAATTGGTGTTTTTCAATACATTCCAATTCTCGAAGTTTTATCAAAATTAGTTTCCCATGAAGATGTTTACAACTGTTTGGGTGACAGTTACAATCAGTCTCTTTCTAATAATGATTTTATGATATCCTTTTGTGACAGTGAACTTTTTCATAGTGACAATTTTTTTTCTGAAAATCCAAGTGCATTGCAGATTCAGTTATATGTAGATAAAGTTGAGCTTTGCAATCCAATAGGAGCTAAGCGAGGGAAGCATAAAGTGACTGCATTTTATTTTATGTTAGGCAATATTCCATCTGAGTTTCGTTCAAAGCAAAAATTTATTCATTTGGCTTTATTGATTGAACATAAATTTATAAAAATGGCCAAATATGACTACACTGAAGTTCTTCGTCCATTAATTCATGATTTAAATGTACTGCAGAGAGAAGGAATTGAGGTTTCCGTCAATGGATTACGTCAATGTTTAAAAGGCAAACTTACAGGTATATCGGCTGATATGCTTTCAGCTCATGCTATAGGAGGATTTCAGCAGTATTTCCATACTGGAAGAATTTGTCGTTTCTGTATGGTGGACAAGTCAGAAATTGGAAATAACTTTAGTGAAAGCACTCTTCGTCTCAGAACTCCAAAAATTCATGAATATCACTTAACTGCTATAACTGATAATGCAGCAAACAAGAATGTGTATGGTGTTAACAAAAAGTGTGACTTTTTAGAGTTGGATAACTTTGATGTACTTACAGCTTTCCCTCCAGATATAATGCATGACTTATTTGAAGGCATTATGCCAGTAACTTTAAAATGTGTTATCAAGTATTTGTTACGCTCTTGTAATACATTATCAATAAATAATATAAATGATTCTATAAACAAAATTCATTTAATTAATTCGTCTAATCGCCCTTGCCAATTACCTAAAAACATAGCATCAGATAAAGCGCACATAAATGGAACAGCTGTACAGAAGCTAGAACTTTTCCTATTGTTTTCGCAGTTAGTCGGTAATGATGTACCACAGGGAACTATTGGCTGGGAGGTTTATCTTATACTTCGCGAAATATGTGACATTGTTATTGCCCCAATTGTAGACAGTGACAGTATATACATGTTAGAAGAATTAGTTGCTATGTTTTTGAAAACATTTTCTGAAGTATTTGGTTCTGAATATATTATTCCAAAAATGCACATGCTTGTTCATTACCCTCGTCTGATACGTCTTTTTGGGCCTTTACGAAATTTTTGGTGTTTACGTTTTGAATCTAAACATCAGTATTTTAAAAAAGCTGCCTCAAATGGACGATGTTTCAAGAATATTACCAAAACATTATCAAAGCGTCATCAAATGTTGCAGTGCTGGGAAATGCTGACAGATGATATGCTTTTATCTAATTATACTGTGTCTGGAAATGCACCAAGATTTTTTCATAACTTGGATGTTAAAGTACAAGAAGCTATAAGATTGTTACTTGATTTAGATATAGAAGGGAATGAATCCATTGTTATAGCGAAATCAATATCAATTGATAGTATTTGCTATTCTATTAAAGCAGTGTATGTGTTGCATACTGTTACAGAAGAAACTGTCCCAATTTTTTTTTAAATCATATACATTGTCTGTTTACGTGACTGTTGGTTGTTATGTGGACACCTGTTGACACCAAATTATTTTTCAGATCATTTGCATTCTTATCAAGTTTTGGATGAAAATGAGTGGACAGTTTGCAGAACAGGATGTTTTATTGATTTTAATCGACATGACTATTTTAAATTCAACAACTGTCAGTATGTGAGCATGAGATATAGCGTTGTGCATCCGTCTTGCTCTTCAATTTAAGGACATGATTATTTGAATACTTATTTAGTTTGTTTAGTTTATGTAGTTTGTTTATTTGAAAATTATGTATGTTTCGTAAAACTATTGTTCTTATTGTTTATTTGCAATAGGGCATGAATTAACCGGTGACTATTTATGTGACCTCACAGAGCAGATGCTAACAGAGCTTTTACCTTTGATAAAAGATAGGATAAGATTTATTCGTCTTTTGAAAACAACAAAACAATCTGTTTCAACAGCATTAGATAATTCTGAATCTACCTATACTGCAGTTGTCAGTGTAAATAATGAAAAGGGCGAAACAACAAACAGTGGCAGTTTTTCAGAAATTGAAGAAGCAGAATGTGTACGTAGGTTTGTTATATTATTTTTACTTTATATACATTTTTTTTTAATAATAACACTCTATCATTGATTTTAATTTATGAGAGTGTTTGCATACTTATTTAATTTTAATACTTTAATGTTTGTATAATACTTGTGTTTAAGAACTATTATGCATTTAATGATGAATATCATTGTTATAAATTATATTTTTACTCATATTAAATTACAGTTGAATGAGATACTTTAAATCAGAGTAATTTAAAGAAATTACTCTGGTTTACTTGAATTACTGTGATTAAGTTTATTTTATTTATTTAGCCAGATGCAAGAATTTCCTTTTGTATATCAGTTGCCACTTTTTCCGGGTAATATTATAGCTAAGCTACAATGTCAAGACAAGGCTAGTTTTGGTTTAGGCTCAAAAAGCAAAGCCCTCTTAATTGATGCACTATTTGATGACTTAAAAAGGCGTGACATTTTGTAAGTTGAAAATTTTTCTTGTTTTATACTTTGCCAACTCTGAGTTTGCCATTTCCATTTCATCAATTTTTCATGATTAATTATTTTTCATATTTTAAAAAATAATTTGTTCTTTAGTTTGCTACATTTATGTTATAATATTAATATTAAATATTTTGTAATGTTTTATCAAAAACTGTTTATACAGGTATCCAACCAGAAGAATATATTCTGCTGTTAGCTCAGCAGTTATATTAAAATATCCTTTTTTGGCTGATTACGATGGAAGTAGTGTAATGCAGTTAGCATTCCATACTTTTTTACATACTTTTATTTGTCATCATTTAATATGAAAATTATATTTTAAAATTTAATTTATGTTTATTTCACATTTTAAATGTTTTGAGTTTAGAATACTATTAGAGTAGCTCTTCGAAGGAAATTTAAAAAATACACACAACCCCTTTGTAGCGAAAATTCAATTGCTGTAATAAGAGAAAAATTTGGAAGGCCTGGCGTTTCAGGAACAAAACGAAAAGTAGATCAAGTTGAAATTGATCAACCTGACAACAGCACCCTCTCAAAAACAGCTCGAGTTAAAGTATGTAATAATGTACATAGATATTACTTGCTATAACTTTGTAAAATTGTTGTAATGTTATGTTGTTTAAATGTCAAAAATGTATATTTTCGTTACTGTTCACAAGTTCCAGCTGATTGGTGTAAGGTAATATCCTTCTATATGTACAGTTGTAACTATAACTTCTTTTTATTAGTTGGCTAATGTGATACAAGGTGAGGATCACATAAGCATAAAAAAACATCAAGATGCTTTAAAAAAAGAAATAAAGAAACAGACACCAAACTTTGATTTGATCCAAGATAAAATGAAACGAACTTGCGGGTACAGACAACTTTTCTGCCATGCTCACGCAACTGCAGAAGTTCTGGAAGAATTTCCGTGTTTACGACTAAATATTTTTGTAAGATTATATAAAGAATTATTTTTCTTTTATGAAATGTACTTTTTTTTTACAATATTTCCATTGATTTTCTTTTGACAGTTTTGAAAGACTATATTAAAATTATTACCTTATGAACATTAAAATTTTAAATATAGGCTTATTTCTGTAATCATAATGTAGATGAATTTTACAAATGATTTTTATAAATTAAAGTTTACAGCAGATGTGATTTTGCTATATGGTGTAGATGTAACCAAATTAGAAATGAAACTTCTATCCCTCTATAATGCGGTGATCAAAGAAGCAGCCAGAAGATGCAAAAAATATTGTGAATATTCAACAATGATAAACAAACATTTAGAAGAGACTTTGGACAATGGTAAACGACAGGGTAATTTTTATTTATTTTAATTTTTCTTTCTTACAATTCTCTTTTTATCGTAAAATAAAAAATTGTAATATTCCAATAACAATTAAAACTAGTCATAGTAGGCAATAAGTTACACGAGTTTAGTAACTCTAGCAAATATTGATTAACTTAAAAGCATTTGATCATTTATTAATACATTACACACGTATGCTAATACTGCTATTTTATATATACTAGTTTTAACAAATGTATTATTTTGTATGTATTTATAATTAAAGATATAAATACTTTTAGATTGGAAGGTGATGTTAGTTACATTATTGTTGCCCTCATTATTTGGGGAAAAGGAAGAATTGTTTTTTCCCTTACCAAAACAGGTAGGATGTTTATTGTACATTGTACATTATTTAGGAATTTGCACTTGATTATATTTTTCTATAGTCCATTGTTTATAGTCCATTCCAAATTAATATGTATTTATCATATATTAAACTATAAAAACTAATTTATTTATTATATATTTAACTATATAAGCTAATATATATTTAATAACAAGAAGATCTGATAAATAATAAGAAATATTAAGAAGGAGATCTAAGGAAATGCAAAAATTTACTGGTTTGAGGAAATAAGTCATTAAATATTTCAAATCTATGTAAATATTCTCATACTAATGATACAATTTAAAAAGTGATGTTGTCTTTTAGGTGAGGAGTCTTCAATAATTTGTATTATATAGAAATGTTATTAGTTAAGAAATTTTAAAATTGAATGGTTTTAAGAGCTTTGTATCAGAGGGATTTTAAGTTGTTTCAGGTTTGTTTTTTGATTAAATGAATTATTATATTTATTTCTTTATTTATACAGGAAATACCACTTAGTCCAGTCATATTGCCACAAGATGACGAATGGAATATATCAGTCGACAAGGAAGTTTTGTTTCCTAAAACTATTTGCACTTTTTCGGAGGCTTTTCAAGCATGGTTTGCAGCATTTTGGATATTCAGCATTGAATTTCCAAAAGGATTGATCAATACTTGTCAATTTTTAGAAAAAGTGCTTCTTGGTGGTAAAGGAAAAGTGCCAAATGTTGTCAGCAAATGGGGCAACCGCCTTTTGCACCTGAATGGTTTTAAGAGCTTTGTATTAGAGGGATTTTAAGTTGTTTCAGGTGTGTTTTTTGATTAAATGAATTATTGTATTTATTTCTTTATTTATATAGGAAATACCAATTATTCCAGTCATATTGCCACAAGACGACGAGTAGAATGTATCAATCGACAAGGAAGTTTTGTTTCCTAAAACTATTTGTACTTTTTCCGAGGCTTTTCAAGCATGGTTTGTAGCATTTTGGATATTCAGCATTGAATTCCCAAAAGGATTGATCAATACATGTCAATTTTTAGAAAAAGTGCTTCTAGGTGGTAAAGGAAAAGTGCTAAATGTTGTCAGCAAATGGGACAACCGCCTTTTGCACTAATATTTATGGCTTTTGTTTTTTGTATGTTTTTGTTGTTAATCTTTATAATTTATTTATGTTTTTTTGTCACTAAATTCGAATAAACTCATATTTCTAAATTTTATTATATTTTGTGCTACTAGGCGATTTCTTGATTTAATTTTTGAAAATAAGTCTTAACGGTAAATAAATTTCATGTAATACTTTCAACGTTGGAATATAATAGTTGTAATAGTTAAATTTGAAGCAGAAAATTTGTATAATAACTCGTAATAGTTTTACATAATAGTTTTAACGTTATTTTCCAATTTGTTTCGTTTTGTACAACTTGTTTGTTTTTGTTCAACATTTATTGACCTATCTCTGATTATTGTAATGTTTTTTTTTAATTTAATGTAAACTTTACTGTATATTACTTTGATGTTATAAGATTTTAAACATTATTACAGAATTTTCTTTATTGAGTTTTCATATTGCGTGCAAAATTACAGTGGAATTAAAGAATCTAAATATTTGCATATAAGCAATATTATGTATAAATTAAATGTTTCAACTAAAGTGTATATTCAATCTATCCTAAGTATAATATTACTGAATCAACTTTATACGTGCTTGAAATCGTTATTGCGTAATATAAAAAATTATTGAATAATTTATATTTCAAATTAAAAACGAAAGTACAAGTTAAAAAAGGGTTTTCCAGTTTCGGATTAAAGGTTTTTAAAAAAAGGGTTTTCTAGAAAACCTTTAAAGGGTTCCACCCTCGGGACAAAGTAAAAAACCTTTTAGAGCTATTTAAAAAACCCTTTTTTTTTACAGTGCATAATACGTTAGTCATTGTAAGTAATAAATTAGGAAATAATTATTTGTGAAATATTGTAGTCATTAATGACTTCAACCTGGCTAATAATTAAAATTGCTCGACTTATAAGGTTCCTTATTAAAATTGCTCTCTTTCTCTCTCTCTGTCTCTCTTTTTCTGTCTCTCTCTCTGTCTCTCTCTCTATATGTATATATATATATATATATATATATATATATATATATTTATTTATATTTGTATTTATATTTTTTTTTTTAGAAAATGTTTAAAGAAAGTTAGAAGATACTAAAAACCTTGGTATTATGCAAGCCGAAGCGATTTAATTAATTCAATCGACAAAAAACGGCGTGTAAATCGCAAAAGAAAAAATAATATTTTTAATATTCATTTTGGATGTATTGATTAATAGCATTTATTTTAAAATAAATTCATTTTGCAACACGTTTTTTAATTTTATAAAATTTCGTTATAATAGTTTAAGGTAAATCCCACATAGGTTATAGGTGGAAAATATCACATGCAAAAGATCAAAAATGCTACACATTTTTAATACCAAATAGGATAAAGTAGCAAATACCAGATTAAGTTAAGCCTTTCTGAAAGCTTCGATGATTAATTTTAAATTACTATTTAAGTAATTTTTAAATTAAAAGAACTTTAAAAATTATCATAGAAGCATTCGGACTTTCATTTGTCTAGTATTGACTACTTTTATACCGTTTGGATTAAAATATATGTGGCATTTAATATCTATAACATGTAGTATTTTCCACCTATATCCCATGTAGGATTTACCACATAAAACCCATGTGGGATTTACCATATGAAACCCACATGAGACAAAATAATAATCCCCATATGGGTTACATGTGGTAAAAACCCACGCGTATCCCATATGGGATTTACCATATGGAATCCATGTGGGATTTACCATATGAAACCCACATGGGACAAAATAATAATCCCCACATGGGTTACATATGGAAAAAATCCACGCGTATCCCATGTGCGCTTTTTCACTGGGAGATAACAAGACCATGTCCTCTAAAAGTTCTGAGGTGTTCAAAAAACATATTAAAAATTGGTATGCAAAAAATTGTTATTGTAAAATCTGTTGTTTTTAATTACTATTTTTATTTATCCTGACATTATAATACAATATTTACTCATTTTTCTGTAATGAAACGGTTGTAATTTGAATTTGAATTTTTTTTTTTTTTTTTTTTTTGATTTATTTATTATTTATTGTTTTTAACGATTTTCATGTGAGTGTGTATTGTCTATAATTGTTAAATGTGTTGATTTTAATTAGTTTATTCTTGTTAAAACTATTGTAACCATCAAAAAAAAATAAAGTTTTTTAAATTAAAAAAAAATTAAAATTAAATTAAATTAAACCACAAGGATGTTAAAATGTATCCAATTTTAGCTATTTTAGCAATTTTTAAGTGGGAGTGCAAATTCATCTGTTAACTTGGGCTATGTAAATGGAGAAACATCATATATTTTATCAGAAGTTATCATTAAATGCGTTAGTGCTAACAATATTTCTTCAAAAGTTTTGGGTATTTCTGCAAACAACACCAATACCACTTTCGGAGTTTATAACGAAACGGTAATAACAATATTCACAAAAAGTTAATCGTTAAGCTAAACCGTGAAATCATTGGTATCGGTTGCAATGCTCATATTTTATAAAACGCAATAAACACTGCATCTGGTTGTTTATCTATTGATGTGGAGATACTTATTCCTCAAATTTATTAATTTTTTTACCGCTCTACTGTTCGAGTTTCAAGTTTAGAAAATTTCTGCGATGAGGCCGATGTGCAATATTAAAAGTTGCTAGGATTCTCAAAAGTTCGTTGGTTGGCCTTATTTCCAGCAATCGAAAAAGTGCTTAAGTTATATCAGCCATTAAGATCATACTTTTTAAGCTTAGAAATTTGTCCAAAACTTTTATTTGACTTTTCAATAACAAAATGGATCAAATAGTATTGTTTTTTGTTTACAGGTAAGCCAATGTTTTTTATAACACGATAAAAAAAATTGAGAAAGATGATATTTCTGCTGCTGAAGTTGCCGTAGTATTAAAGGGTTTGAAAGACCAGATAAAATCTAGAAAAGAAGAAAAATTTCTACCTTTCATGGTAAGACAGTTAAATTACCGAAAAAAGTAGTCATCATTTAAAAAACCAATTTCTGAAAGAAGAAGACATTTTTTACAGTGTCTGTCTAGAGTATATAGATGAGTGGACGCGTCACTTTAATAAGGCTAAAGTTTTTAAATGTCTTTACTTAGCTGTAAAGTTGAATGAATTGAAATTATTGAAATTATAACCTTTTTGAAAAAATTAATAGAAATCACATTCGATGACAATGAATTGTTGATGAAATTCGGAGAACTAATTTATATTGCACAAAGAAAAAGTTTTCTTCTTGGATCTCACAGTCTGTTGAATGTGACAAACAATGGGTTGAAATTTTTTCTCATTTCGATAATAATCACGTTCCTTATAACAATTTGTTAAAATTGGCGGAAGCCGCTTTATGTTTGCCAGGTACAATCGCTTCCGTAGAGCGATTATTTTCGATTGCCAATGATATTTGGACGAAAGGGAAATCCCAACTTACAATGAAAACTTTGGCAGCTATTTTGTTTGTTAAATTTAATTTAAGAAAATATAGCTGCTCATAGTTTGCAGAAAAAATTGAAAAGGATGACATACTGCTGAAAACAATTCATTCTTACAAAAAATATTTGTGATTTAAAAATGCAAATATCTTTAAATATTTTTTCCACAATTTAGTTTCTTCACATGCTATTTTAAAATAAATAAACGAGTTTTTAGTAAAATCCATTTAAACCAGGCTCGTAGGCAGAGCGGGTGCGAGGGGCGTACGTGCTCCCCTGCGCTTTGTCCTGTTTGGCCACGAAAAAATTGAAATTAAACATATATTCAAAAATTGTTAGTACAACACAAAAAAGGGCAATGGAAAACTGTCTTGAAAATATTAAAAATGTAATTCATCATTTTATCAAATTTATGCAAAATCTTATCAAAAAATAGGTGAATATAGACGCTAAGAAAAATTGCCCTTGGGCGCCTTTATTTCTATTTTATTTTTGACGCCTCTTGAAAAAGTACTCCCCCTTTAAAGAAATGTAACTTAAATCAGGCTACGGGCCTGATTTAATTACCATTTCTATTTATACATACCAAATTTATTCCTTGAACGCGTCTGGTATTTTTCAAATATGGTCACTTTAGTTATATTGATGCATAGATATGTATGATAAGCATATTCATGCTTGTATTTTTTTGTGACATATGTGTATGTTATAATAATATATTTAAATTAGATATATGTAAGGTCAACTATTGTAGTTAGTATACTCTATCTTTTAGTTAATTTGAGTAACTATGGGAAAAATGACAAAAATCACCAAAAAAATAATGAAATTAAAAAGGAACCTGTCTCTAGTTTTAGTTCGAAGTTGAACCAGAAAGTGACAAAAGTAAAGAGATTTCAGTGGTCCAACAGTCACATAAAAAATGCAATTGCAGCTGTTCAAAATGACTTAATGTCGCAACGAGAAGCTGCAGTACAGTTTAGTATTCCTTGGTCAACCCTCGGTAAATATCTTAAGGGAGATTCAGTTCTTGGCGTCAAGCCCGGATCTAGTCCAATATTATCTACAAATTTAGCTTTAAAGTTAGTTGAATATGCAACAACAAGAGTTGCCCTTGGATTTGGATTCGGAAAAAAATAATTTCAAAAATATGCTTCAGATTTAGCCATAAAACACAATTAAAAATTTAAACGTTCAATTCTTTCAGAAAGAATGATGGCGCTCATTTTTTCTGAAAGACTTAAACGTTTAAATTCAAAGCCTGAAGTTACTTCATTAGTTTGCCATCAATGCATGTCTGTACCAAAAGTAGCTAAATATTTATATTCACTACATGAAGTTTTGAGGTACATGCTCTTTTAAAGCCTTTATTGATTTGGAATATAGATGAGTCTGGACTACAGATGGATTTTAAACCTCCAAAAATAATTGTAAAAAGAGGTACATAACACCTTAAATCTCGCACATCTAGAAAACGTGAAACCATAACCATTATTGCTGCTGTAAATGCTGCTGGTGGCTTAGTACCTCTACATTTGATAGCAAAAGGTAAAACGACAAGATCTATTCATTCTTTTAATACTGCATATGCCCCATCAGGCTCAAATTGGAGTATTAGTGAGACATGTTGGACAAAGCAAGAAATTGCATTTCTTTGGTTCACTAATTCTTTCTTGCCTAATATAGGTAGAGATAGATCACAAGTTCTCATAGTCGATGGTCAAGATTCTCATAACTCTGTTGAGTTATTGTCTGCTGCAATCAAAAGTAACATTCATATTGTGGAAATGCCAGCACATTGTTGTCATTGGCTCCAGCCTCTAGATTGCACAGTATTTGGTCCTCTTTAAACATATTATAATCAAACATGTCAGGAATTAATGAATAAATATCCTGGAGTTACTGTTGACAAGTCAATTTTTTGTGGGCTTTTAAAGAAAGCTGACAATATAATTTCAGGGTTTCGATCATGAGGCATTAATTCATATAATCCGTCTGTTATTCCAAGCACAGCTTATTTTTCTAATTATGTCTATTCCATAGAACAGCTACTTGACAAAAATGATCTGCTTGAATCAAGTCTGCACCCAATTAAAACTGACACCATGAATCCATAGCTCCTATTCCAGTTTTAAATGAAACCAATATTCAGCCAATTCCTGTTCCAAATGAAACGACTGGACAGTTTAGTTTTTTTTCCAATGAAACCGCTGATCATTGTAATCAGATGCCAATTAAAACCATTGTTCAGCCTAGTCTAACACCAATTATTTCGTGTAGAAAGCATTCAACTAATAATAGTGACAATGATATTTTGCCTTATCCAAAGATATATGCTACCAAGACAAAAGAAAATCAAAAAAAGGTTCAAAAATATTTTGTATTAACTTCTCAAGAAGCAATACAATCTAAATTGAACGATGAGGTAAAAAAAAAAAGAGAAACAACGAGGTAAAAAAAAAAGCAGCTGAAGAGAAAAAATTGTAAAAGAAAATAAAGCATAACAAAAACAAGAGAAAGAAATTCAAAAGTTATTTAAAAAAGCTAACTCAGTTAAAATGAGAAAAGTCAGTTCAATTTCAAAGATATTGAAAGTCAATATCTCTTCATTTAATCAAAAAATCTGTACTGAAGTACCAGAGAATACAACTCTATTTATCAATAAAGTTTACTGTCCAGATATTGAAAGTTGCATTATTATATGCAAGTTGAAATCTTATAACAGCTACGTACTAAAGCTACTTTTTATTTAAAATTTATTCGATGCTTGATTTTATATAGAAGTAATTAAAAAGTTTCTTATTGTTCGACTGTCTTAATTTGAATAACAAATAAATACTGTTTTAGTTTTTTTGTTTATTATCAACCAAAATAATATTTTTAAGCAAAGTATAGAATATTTTACTTTTAAAATATTAATATGTCGATTTAAGGTAATATAAATGGATCATAATAGGTGCTGTTTCCTAACTTACTGGCTACGATTTGGTCTACCTGGCCATTAATTAGTACGCAATTAAAATCTCTGTTTAAATAGACTTTTCTTTGAATTAAGCATGTTTTAAAACTAAAAAAAGTTATTTTAAGGTGTAGGCGTTAGTCATTAACAAAACAGTAAAAAGAAATATTAATTGTTACATTAAGACATCCAATTGTGGCCACTAATTGGTCACTTTGCCCTATATAAAAATAGTTGTTTTTCTGTATGATAACATTCTGTTGGATTTTTTAGCGTCCTAATCGTAAGTGCCAGTAGACCTTTCCCATTAATCAGTACATGCGCAATGCATTGTGGTAGTTGCATTCATCTAAATCAAAACAAATGTCGGAAGGCCTATTAAATTGTATCAATGAAGTTGAATTTTGTGAAAATAGTGAAGTTAAACTTAGGAAAAAAAATAAAGTTGACCTTTGTAAAAGTAGTTAAGATGAACTTTTGTGAAAACAGTAAAGTTAAACTAAATCTTAACAGCAAAGTTGACTTTTCTATTGACTTCAGTTCCTGTTTGTCAATACAAACAACTTATGAAAAAGTTTGTTACAAAAAAAGTAGCAGGTGTACTTGTTGTGTTCCAAACTGTTTTAATAACTCTATGCGTAATAAAAACTTATCTTTTTATTTAATATCCAAAGAAAAAGCTTCAAGAAAGTTATGGCTGGCCAAATTTAGCAGAAAAGACTTTGAACCTTTGTCGTCACACAGAGTTTGTTCAGCGCATTTTCCAGGTAACAAAAAAACTTATATGAACAATGTGCCAACAATTGTTCCAAAAACTGTTAAACTGACTACCTGTTTACCAAGGACAACCCGAATTAGTCTTGTAGTGATACCTAAACAACACTCGAACCTTATAGAGAAGAACTGCTAACTCATGTTTTGAGCAATTTGGAGAAGTTAAAGCAAAAAAATAAAATTCTTAAAGCTCAAATTGAGGATATTAAAAAAGAAAAGCAGCAGTTAAAAAAAAACACAAAAAGAAATAATATGCAAACTTAACGAAAAAATGCTTCAATTACAATTTACAGTTGAAAGGTTTAGCATAGCAAAGAAAAAAAAGTTGAAAGGTTAAGCATAGCAAAGAAAAATTCAAATTTTACACAGGTTTTGAAAATTATGAACTATTTGAAGTAGTCATAAAGTTTTTAGAACCAGAAATCTATTCACTCATTATTGGGTCTACAAATCTATAATTTCTGATGAAACTACTTTATCTAAAACAAGAGGAAGAGCACATATGTTAAATTTTTAAGAAGAATTTTTTAATACGGTTTAACATCTCATCAAGTACTACCAGTAGGATATTAATTACTTAGTATGATTTTTTGCATATAAAATTTAGATCAACTCCAATATGGCCAACAAAAAAACTAGCTAATGAAACAATGCCTAGTTGTTTTAAAGATTTATACCCTATTACTTGTGTTATTATAGACTGTACAGAAATTTTTACAGTGTTGCCAACTAGCTATCACAGTCAATCAGCAATGTTCTTAAACTATAAACATCATCACACAGCAGAGGGTCTCATTGGTATTGCACCAAGTGGTGCCATAACATTTGTTTCAGATTTGTATGCAGGAAGATCAAGTGATAAACAGATAAAAAAACGCTGTGGCATACTAAAGTTATTAAAAAAAGGTGATAATTTGATGGATTTGTAGTTTTGATTTGGCAAATGAGTTACCTAAAGATATAACTCTTAACATACCACCATTTCTTGAAGGTGATTTGCAACTCACATTAAAAAAAGAATTAAAAACAAAAAAATTGCATCTATACGAATTCATGTCGAACGTGCTATTTCAAAAACTACAAAACCTTACCAAATACATTTCTGCTTTTGATGGCTCCTGATATGAACAAAATATGGGTCATTGCTTGTTTATTTAGTTAACTTTCAACCCCCTCTTAAAATTAAAATAAAAATCTGTTAACTCAGGAAAAAAAATGTATTCCATAAATCTGCATTATAATCTATTCTTTCGATGTGCAATGATTTTTCTGTATAAACAATAAAATCAATTGTTTTAGTTTCTGTTAGTGCTATAATGCCTTGACACTTTTAATAAAAAGGATGCTTTTTAACTTTGGAGTACCATTGCTAAGTTTTATATAAAAGTTTTTATCTTGACATGCTTCTTCAATTGTTAAATGTTTTTTTGTTGATTTTTTTTCTTTACTTCAAGTACTTTTTCAGAACTCACTATTCCATCAGGGCTACAACCCAACCATTGCATTTGGGGTTTATAAATAAACCACATTGTGTAACACTTGACTTTGCTATGTTTTCATATTGTTTTATAGCTTTTTCTTCATTCTCTGTTTCTCATATATAGCTTTCTCCAACTTTTATATTTTTAGTTTGTAGAGCTTTTTTCAAAATAGATACTGGGTAAATTTTTTTATACCTATTCATCACACTACCGAAATTTGACGCTGTTAATCGTTTGCTTCTTTCTTGATACCATAATTTGCTTTTAAATAGCTTAACTGTATTGACTTTTTGAATTGTATTGAAATCTTTTTACCTTCTTTAATGTCAATGCTTAAATGTAATTCTACAAATGCTTTTGTTCATTAGACAAACAAGAAAAATCAATCTTAGTTTCTAAATTATTAAATAGAGTATTATTAACTAATCTGTCATCTTGATATGCATTTTTTAATGTACAAACATGTACATTAAAAAATGTGCATGTTTCAAAATTGCTATCATGAATTATTTCAGAAAGATATGTCCCCTAGCAGAAATTTTCTAAACCTTCACAAAGTCTTTGAAGTTGTAAAGGTGAAGTTTCATAACATTTTGGTAATGAACAATATTTACGGGTTTATGAAACTAAAGGTCTTTTTCGAGTATTATTTTTGTCTTTATAAGCGTCAGGTTTTTCAAAATTTAGGTTTGAAAATAAAATTATTTCAGAGGTGGTTGATTCACCTGGAACATGCTATATCTGTAAAACGTCAGTACATGTTTCGGTTTCTGGGATCTTTTTAATGTCTGACTCTTTATAGTCAACTAGTTGGTATAATGATGCAGCGAAATGCTTACAACAGCCTCCTGCACCAACTTTACAATTGCATTTAGCATAAGTATTTCACCAGTAGACTGGTACAAGTGTGTAAAAGCTTCGTATTGTTTACGTTTCATTGACGCTCCAACATTGCACTTAATAACAAAAAAACTTACGGATGCTTTCACATCAGCTTTGACACATACATTTTTTTACATAATTTTCTTTAAATAAATAATAGCCAAGATTTTGATGCTTTTTGGCTCCTCTTTTACAATTATCTGCAGATATAGTCCCATTAATAAGATAATCCTAAATAAAATTATGAGTTATATTTGGTAAAAATGAATGTCTCTTGTCCAAGTTAAAATATTGTTGCTTATAGATTCTTCTTCATCTACAGCAACAAATTCATCATGGGTAAGTTCAAGAAAAACAGCTTTAGATGCCGGACAATAGCTCTGAGAAGAAATAGCATCAGTTTTAGTTTCTAAATTTGCATTAAAAGAACTTATCACTATAATATTATAAACTTCAAAAAAAACTTTGCACGGATTGTTTAGATTTGAATGAATACAACTACCACATTGCATTGCGCCTTTGACAGTTTATGGGAAAGGTCTATTACACTTAGCCCAACTTTCAAATAGCTCAAAATATATTCACTTCATAACCAGACCCTGACCCTAAAATAATCGTTTGTATTTTTTTATCTGTGAAAAAGTGCGTCAGATCAGACATACGTATTACAGATGTATCAACCAATGTTCAGACCTATATGTGACGAGCGCAAAAAAAACATTTTCTTCAAAAGATAAAGTGCAACATAAAAATATGTTAAAATTGTAATAAGAATAATGTAAAATTTGGTAATAAACAATTCTAGCGCTGCAGAGTGAAGTCTGTCGAAAAAGTAAAGTTTAACGATGTCGTCGTTAAACTTTACTTTTTGAAAAATGACTATAAACAACACTATAACAACTCACTATAAATAGAGAAATATAAATCAAAAGAATAGAAATCAAAATATTATAAATCAAAAGATTGTTTAAATAATTACAAACACAGCAGCTAATATAGAAACAAAATACTTGACATTTTCTCTTGTTTTCATTTTCAAAGAGAACCAACTCTAGTTACAAGGGCAACTAAGGGTTGAAACTACAAAATTAAGCATTTTTACATCATAAAACGGTATCCATAAATAAATTGTAAGATACCTATGATCTTGATGACAAAATTTTTTCTAGTTTTTATCAGAAGTACTTATTTTATCAGAACTGATCAAGTTAAAATCAACAGTTCTCTCTATATTTACATTTATATCTTCAGAACTTGTTGTAACATTTATGTTCATTATACAAAACTTGATTCCATTTTTATTTTGTTTTTATTTACATCTGCATTAACATTTCTTGCGACACATTTCTTTTTTACATAAAACTTATGTTTTCTTTTACTATTTTCAGTTCTTTGCTAAACTGAGCAAGCCCCAGCAATTATAGAAAATTTATAATAAGCATTCCAGTAATAATAAAAAAACAATAAACATTGTTTTTAATCTAAAACTGTTTTGAACAATGGATATACAAAATATAACATGATAGGTGGTTTTTTTAAGTAAATTTTTCCTTTAAAAAATAATATTTTGGGGCTATTTTTTTGGTAAAGTTAAAAGATAGTATCGTTGCTATAGCGGTTGCTATGAAAACTAAAAATATTTTTTGTTAATATTTTTTGTTAAGTATTAGTTAAATATTTTTTGTTATATTTTGTTAAAAATATTGTTTTGTTGGGTTTGTTAAAATCTAGTTTAATAAAGATTTAAAGTAAACTTTTAAAAATGGTTTTAAGATTATGAATCTTTGATAAATTTCAAAAAGAATAATAAAATTTTTTTTTTTTTTTAAATTTCGTATTTTTGAGGGGTTTTCAACCAATCTAAATGTTTTTTTGTAATTAATTTAAATTATTATATAAAAAGCAATATATATATATATATATATATATATATATATATATATATATATATATATATATATATATATATATATATATATATATATATATATATATATATATATATATATATATATATATATATAAAAGTAACCTTTATACCTTTATATATATATATATATATATATACATATGTATATAAAATATATATATACATAATATATATATACATGTATATATATACATAATACATGTATATATATACATAATATATATATACATGTATATATATAAAATATATATATACATATGTATATAAAAACTCTATACTTTTATTTATATATATATATATAAAAGTAACCTATTTTGAATTAAGATATAGAATATACAATCTTCATATAATTATTTATGAAGATTGCATTTTGTATCTAGAGTGCTTGGGTGTCAAATCCATCTGATTTCAAGATTAAGTTAATCGTTTTAAACAAACTTTGTATAAGTACGGATAAACCAAAATAAAATTTTTTATTTTAAATAAAAAAACAGAAACAAACGTTAGGTGTCTTGCGAAGAAATCGGTTCAACATGTTGAATTTTGATTTATTTAATACCATACTTCTTTATTTAGTATTAGAGAGACACATAGTGTGTTTTGCTAATTATCCTAATTCAATTCTGAAATCATAAGTTGGTGAAGAACCTCGTTTAAAAAATATTCTGAAATACGGAGGTCTTCCATCAGAAATGCTTTCAGCTGATCTTCCAACATTTGGTCAAGTAATTCAGTTTTTTTTTATTACAGTGAAAACAGTACCCAAAATATTTCAAAACAGAATCTACTAGAAGAGGTTGAGAGTTCGCTCAGTACTCTATAGAATTAAGTAAACCCAAGTTTCCTCTTTTATTAAAGTAATTCTCTTTCTTATAATAAATAAGAAGATGAAACATTACATGTATATATATATATATATAAACATATATATATATATATATATACATATATATATATATATATATATATATATATATATATACATGTAAAGTCAATTTACGTCGTATTAGCTTTTACACCGTTCATTTTTTTACAAAATGAGCTTTTAAAAACCACATTATTTCAAAATGGGGCATTTTTGAGCAGCTAACTTATTTAGTTTCTAACAGAATGATACAAACTCTCTTTAAAAAAAGAATTGGCTTTGCGAAGGAAGTCTAAGGTAAAAAGTCCTAGCACTACAAAAATCAGTTTAAACTCATAAAAATTGCATTTTTTAAATGCATTTTTTATGAAATGTATCAATACACATTTACATTTTTTTATAAATTAAGATAAATTTATCTATTATCTTTGTATACAACGAAAATTAAAGTAAAAGGTTTTGTATTTATGGAGAAAATTAAGTTCTAATAATGATAAAATTTTAACGATAAAAAAGACCTGTTTTCGGTCATTTTCAAACAAAAATTAACAATTAAATCTATCATTTCAGTACTTATTTTTTTATACCGTTAGAAATATAAGAAACTGTAGAAAATAGTTAGCTAATAACATTGTTTAAATTTTGCTACTCAAAAAACTATATTTTAGCCAAATTTCAAGTGTTTCTAAATCACTGTGCATTGGCGCGAATAGATTTTATTGTCAAGTCCAGTTAATTTGTTCAACGATATTTTCTTAATGTGTTCCTGAACCAAAAAAACACTGTGCTAATTAATTTAAGAAATATTTTTGACCTATCTTTCGCTGATTACAATAGATAAATTAGCACTTTGGCTATTGTAAAGTAATTTTTTGCTGAGTTTTGAGCTTTTTTTAAGTCATACAGCAAAGTTTTTTTAAGTCATACAGCAACTTTTATAATTTTTACCTCATTTCGGTATCAAATAATGTTTGTTTTTTTAAATACTGTTACTAGAGCCTTGGATCAAACAAATTCAAATCCAAAATGGTTTCCTTAAAAGATCGGGTAAAGGACTTTCGATCTTTTATTGTAAACTAAACAAGATCAAAACGTATCAATTTGATTTAAAAATATATATACACTTTTTTTCTGTGGTTATTTTAGGTGCTCAAAGAAGACCTAATGGTCGCATCACAGAGCACTGGAGAAGAGCCTTTAACTTGAAAGTTTACGCTGTCGATAAAAATCCTAGAGTAGGTATCAAACTAAAATTCAGTGAAGGATCCAGCATTTTTTTGTGTTTGAGATGGTACAAACTTCAAACATTTGTATGTTTATAATTATGTCACGTAATGATGCTTTGCGACATATTGCGATGATTGAAGGCTGGGAAAAAATAAAGCCCTGAAATTTTATCCCCCCTGCCTCAAACGTGAGTGCAACAAGTTGGTAAAATACTTTTTTTTGCTTTTCTTAGCTAAGTTTATATTCATTGATAAATTTTAAGTTTCATAGTATTATCTCTCAGCGTTCAAAAATTATGACCATATAAAAGTTTAAACCCCCTTAATTTGAGGGGGTTACAAATTTTATATGGTCATAATTTTTGAATGCTTAGAGATTGTTAATCAGTACTTAAAATTTATCAATGTATATGAATTTCGTTAAGAATAGCAAAAAAGTTATTTCATCAACTTGTTGTTTTTCTGTCACGTTTGGAGTAGGAGGATAAAATTTTTGGGCATTTTTATTCCCAGCTTTTAATAATTGCATCTCTTTAAAAAACATCATTATTTGACATAAGTATTTATATACATATAAATTTTCAACTTATAAATATCTCAAGGACATATGTAAAATTAAAATAATTTTTAAATGTACTTTTAAGATTCAGAGTTTGCAGTTAGGTATTCGATCAAAATTCAAATTATTTGAACCATTCAATAACGAGAAAGCGAGAAAAGCAGTCGCCGTAGCTCCTTGAATCCACTCCTCTTCTTTTTTAATAGTACTTTACAGGAACTCTTTATTTGACGTAGCTTCTGACGTAGCTCATCACACGCTCTACATCATCTTGAATATATTTTACTGTAAACGCAGCAAAATTGAATTTTTTATTACGAAATATTTTTCTTTAAAACAAGAAATACGTTTCTTATTTTAAGAAATAAATATCCTACCCTGCAATTTATTTTTAAGAACAAGAAAAATTTTTCTTGTTTTGAGAAATAAACTTTTTAAACTTTAGTTAACCGATGTACAACTTTGCAATGAGTTCTGATTTTATTAGTTTTGGAGTTTATTGTTTCCAAAAAGTCTGAGGGATTCTTATCCGTAGACATTTTTTCAAACTATTACAAAGAATATCAAAAATTAACCAGTAGTCTGGTGAAATATACAACTGGCTGGTCTTTATTAACTGTGGCTGGTCTTTATTAACAAAACAACCAAGTGGCTGGTCTTTATTAACAAAAATTACTTTCAGAAAGATTTCAACTTTGATTCAATCCGTTTTTACATCTTTACGGATCTCCCTTTGTTTTTAATACAGAACTTTTACGATTTTTATATCGTGATTTCTGTCAAAAGATTCTTACGCCCGCACAAAACTCCTTATTTAGTTTCGCCATGATTTGAATTTCATCTCTACAGCAGGCTCATATTTAATATACATCTGCCAATAGTCTCGTTGATGTTAAAAGATCAACGAGATTGATATGATGTAAATTAAAAATAATGCAATGTAGATAAAATAAGGTTTAAAATGACATTGCGAAATACTTGTTACACTTAATTTTGACAAGTAAAATCAAAGTGCTGCGTCTATTATTTTTATTTTTACTATATTTCTACTGGTTTTAAGAAAAGTATGTCAGTGGAAAAAAAAATTGGTCTAGAGTTATTTTCTTTGTATTTTGCATCTGACTTTAAACCGTTTTGCAAACCATTGTTTTTAAACAACTTGTTATTTTAATGACATATTATTCTTAAATAATAAGATTAAAATATCAAAACTTGTAAAACTAAGTTTTACTTTAAAAATTGCAAATCAAAAACCACAATGCTCAGGAAAGAGAAATGAAGTCAGCTATTCTATTGATCTCTTTGAGTATTTTATTACTCATAATAAAAACCTTCCTGATTTTAGAAAAATGCAACTTGAATTTTATGAAATTCAAGGAGTCTGAAACAGCTTCATATTTGTTAATTTTCATCTAATAGTTTTTTTATTAATAATAGCAATGAACTTGTAAGAAACGTGTATTAAATCACAAGACATTTCATCAGCTCTTCTTTTTCCTTTTTGCTCTGATGCTGTTTTTCATACTATTAAACGTTGACTACAATGCCAAGTAGATTAGATGTTAAAAGCTATTAAAAATTTTTTTATCAGTGTTTGTAATTTAAATAACAAACACTGATAAAAAAAATCTCAGAGGCACAAAAATTCAACTTATAAATAAATAAAAATTTTAATGTATTTATTAGTTCAATTTTTGTGCCGTCAAGTTTTTGATTTGATTTTTTTTATACAATCATTATAGCACAAAATTAGAAATTTATTAGAAATTTAAAATTAAAAATTTATCAAAAACAAAAATTTTTTTAAATCAAAATCAAAATATTTTTAAATTAATTTCTTTAACTTGTAATAGTTTGTTGATGTAAAAAATAAAATAGTTCATAGGTTTTGAAGCCCACAATCTTGTCAGCCACACCTTATGATTAGGCCGCTATTACATCCACACCACTGTACTATTAGGTCAAAAATTTCAGTATTTGAACATTTTTTTGCGTAGAAATAAAGTTTTTATTATGTAAACATTATTTGTACGCGCTTACAAATAATGTCCCCCGAGAAATAAAATATTAAAATTTAAAAAAATCTCCTTGAGAAAAACTTTAACCGCAACACTGACAACCGCGCCTCAAAAGGAGAGCCTTATCACACACAGCACAACATTATAAGATTACTTGAATGAAAAAGTACGGAAAAAAAAGTCATAGAAACCTGGTATAGTCGTCGTATTAAGTAGTTTGACGTAAGATTTTTGCTTATTTATAAGTTTTTTGATTTATTACAACCGCCAATATTCTTCAATGGTTTTGCGTCAAACCATTGATTCAACATTGTTCATATATAAATTTATGATTTAGGTTTTATCATTTTGTAATTTATTTTTAAAATTTAGTTACACAGGACAACCTTAAATAAATAATTTAAAATTCATTTTTTTATTCAGCCTTATTGCGTTACAGTTTAACTTCTTTTACATAAAATGAACAATACTAAAATTTTCACTGTTTCAGTTTGTAAAAGTTTTAACAATTATTTATAAGTTATCGATATCGTAAACTTTAAAACCTTAAACTTCAAGACGTCTTTATAAAATCAATATGAAAGTGACACAAAGAAAGGCAAAGACTCTTTAAACAATGAAAATGGTTGTTATTATATACTTGGTATGTAAACGTCTGTTCTAAAATTTTTTTATAGTACTTTTTTAGTATATATTTTTTCAAATTTGTTATATAAATTTTATCATAGTAACTTAATTCCAAAACAACTCTCTCTCTCTCTCTCTCTCTCTCTCTCTCTCTCTCTCTCTCTCTCTCTCTCTCTCTCTCTCTATATATATATATATATATATATATATATATATATATATATATATATATATATATATATATATATATATATCTTGAAACTTTAATGATTTAATCTTAGTTTAAAAATTAAGCAAAAAGATTTTTTTCGATAAACAAGGTGCTATTGGTGTTATACAAAATTGACAACAGTTTAAAAAACTTGTTTAAACTTAGTTTAACAAATTTGATTTTAAAAAAATTTTGTGAAATTCTAAAAAATTTTTTAAGTCTTTAGGTTATGTAACTTTGAAAGCCCAAGTAAATAAAGAAAGTGTTAAACAGATTGAAAACTTCCACTCATAACATTAGGCCGTGTGAATAAAAATAATCAGTTTCTTTTACTCACTAATTGGTCAGCATTACGTGAATAAAAACTTTATCAATTTTATTCACGTAAAGTTAAGCAACTTACTCAGTAATTTTTCAGTTTTACGTGAATAAAAACTTAAGTAAAATTCCTTAAGCTTTTATTTACGTAAAGCTGACCAATTACTGAGTAAAAGCAATTGCTCATATTTATTCCCCCGGTCTATTAGCACCATCATTGCGCAGCCCAAATCAAACCACGCTACATTTTTTATTTATTTAGTTTACAAAATGCTATAAAAAATTGAAACGATTTCAAACATAAAAAAAGCTTTGCACTGGGGTCGCTTCAAATTTTTTAAATGTGTAAGAAAAATACCTTTAAGACATAAAGCGAACTTCAAACTTGTGTATGTTTATGCTTATATTAAATGAGAATACTACGTTCAATATTGCAGAGGTTTAAGCATGTGAACAATAAAAACTTATAACTTAACTCCCCCCCTCCAACCTAAATTGAGAGAAAAAATTTTAATATTATTATTCGTTTTATATTATCATTATTTTAAAAAAAGTTTATATTCACCGATGTACTTTACATTTCATTAAGTAGCTTTTTTTTTAAAACTAAAATACTATTTAAGTTCAACTTATCTTAAATAAAACGAGGAATGTTTGACCTGTTCCGATTTTAATAAATTAAATTGTGAGGTATCTAACATGATGCTAATTTACTTTTTAAAATAGAAATTATTATAATTAAGTTAAATTATTAAGAAATTATCATATTTATTATAAAATAAATAATTAAGAAATTATTATAGTTTAAGTAAATTATTATATTGGTTGTAAAATGATAATCTTACTCACGGCACCCTAAAAACTAAAATTGCAGCAAAGAATATCAAACGAGTGCGAATTTAGCATTGGTATTATCAAAAATCACCTTACAAAAATTTCGAGCTGATAAGGTTCATCCAAAAGTTTTGTTCAACAGTGATGGCAAAACCATTATCAAAAATATTTGAAAAATTGTTTGAAAATGATAATTTTTTCACATCTTGGTTTAAAGCTATTGTAATACCTCTATTTAATTAAGGAAATAAATTCGATCCAATAAACTATTAACCAATTTTTTTAACGTCAATAGTGTGCAAAATAATGGAAAAAATAACAAGAGAAGAAATTGATACTTAAACACAACCATTTCGTGATCTGAGATTTTATGTGATTCATTTAGTATAATTTCAAGTGGTAAATTACTTATAAACAGATCTGTCATTGTACTTGAAGTTGGAGTAATTCTTGTAGGGATTGTATCATTATTGATTATTCTTAGACTTGATTTTCTTATTACTTCAATGAATCTTTCAGAATAAGGTGAGCTATTTACGTTTCTAATTGGATCAATATTAAAGTTAAAGTCATCCATAACTATGATACCTTTATATTTATTTTCAATTACGTTCATCCACTTTTTATAAAAGTTTATAAGTTCAACGTGATTGTTTCTTAAAGGTAATCTATATACACAGCTTACCCAAATTGTTTTATTAAAAACTCTTAGCAAAACACTCATAACCCACCACTTCATTTCTACTACAATTTGTTTAAAATCCAAGATTTTGATATCTTCTCTTATCAAAAGTGTACACCCCCCAGTATGTGTACTAGAAGATAATACACTTTTGGATGAGTAATGATCAAATTTAATTTCATTATCAAAATATATATCTGTAACATGTGTTTCAGTTAAACCAATAACGTCAGGCCTATATTCCACTAAATATTTTTCAATTTCAATTTTTTTTATCAATAAGACCACCAATATTTAACAAAACACATTTAAATTCTTTAGTTAAATTTGGTTGCTATTGTATCCTTGACTTAACTTTTTCTCTTACTTCATTGAATATCGGACATTGTCTCCCATGTGCAAAATGGTCACATGAATGATTAGTATTATTTTCATTGTTAAACAAGTAGCAATGGATGGATAAATTGTCTTGGTACTTACAATTATAAGATTCGTGGTTTCTTGCACAATATTTACACGTAGGTTCATCATGTTTACAGTTTTTGGAAATATGTCCATAGCCTTGACAATTGTAACAAACAATGACATTTATATGATTACGAATCTGCACTACTTGCCAATTCACTGATAATTTGCAATTTCTTTTCTGTTCTATGTAATTTTGTGTTTGTTCATCAAACCGAAGATAATTAATTCACTTGTTTTATTTCTAATGAATTTTCTCTTCACAATTTTCAAGCTATAGTTACATACATTTAATGAGATCTCATTTTCTTCTACAATTTCATTCTCAAGTTGCTCATTATTTTGATTTAAAGCCAAGTTTATTATTCGAACAGATATCTCTAATCTTATCAGTTTCTTTTTACTATCTTGATCATGATTGTGTATAACCACTTTATCGCCTATTTCTTCATGAATATGTTCGATACAATTTAAAAAAGAATTGTTATGTGAAAAATAAACTATTTCATTCTAATGATATTAATTTATATAACAAAATTAACTATAATAAAATAAATCAAGAGTTGGTATTTAAACTTAAAGAAAACGAGATGGAATTTAGGAAACTAAATATCAATGAAATGGCTGAACAATTCATTAACAGTATTCAAGAAACCATAAACATGGAAGTCCAAACAAAAACCATCACAAATATTAATAAAAATTTCCATAATAGATGGATGAATGATCCAAAGTTATTGGCAATAAGTAAAAAAGTAAATCTAGAGTGGAGTAAATTTAAAACAATGAAATTACTTGGTTTAAGTGAAGAAAGTTGCTTCAAACAATTCAAAATTTATAAAAAATTAAGAAATATCAAAACCTACTTATTGAGTAAATTGAAAGCCAACTACTATAAAACTAAAATTGATATGTTTAAAGGTGATAGTGTTGCAATGTGGAAGACTTTAAAAAATTTAACTGAAACTAAATATAAAGCCCAATTTGATATTTAGGAAGATGTCAGGTTTGTGGATTCAAGTGATAAATCCATTGTTGATAAATACAATGAATTTCTCATTCAGAGTTTTATCGAAAAATCAATAACAAAGTCAAATAAATATGTGGCTGCTGATCACATAAAACTACCTTATCATGTAAAGGGAATGAATGAATTCAGAGAAATTTCTAAAAACCAACTAGACAAAATAGTAATTGATTTAAAAGACAAAAAAAGTATGTGTGAAGATATGAATGTACCAATTTTTAAAAAAGTCTACCCAGTCATTAGTTTAAATTTGCTGAAAATAATTAAATTATCTTTAACAACAGGTTTTGTACCTAAAACTTGGAAAAGATCTACTATGTTCCCATACTGAAAGTGACATCTTCCAAGTTACCACAAGATATGAGACCACAAAATATGTTAGCAGTGTATGAAAAAATACTTGAACTATGTGCACATATACAGTTGTCTACTTATTTTGAAGAAAATAAGCTATTTAATGAAAATCAATTTGGATTTAGAAAAAATCACACCACTGAAACAGCAGTTCAATTACTCATTTTAAAATAGAGGGCAGCAATTGATGATGACATGTTCGTCATCGCAGTTATGTTAGACTTAAAGAGAGTATTTGAAACCATCAATAGGGAAGTATTGTTTGGAAAATTAAAGTGTTATAAAGTGGGAGGCGTTGTTCTACAATGGATTGAAAATTACTTAACAGGAAGAACTCAAAGAGTAAGAATAGGCAATCAGTTATCATCGGAACTACTCTGTGACGTTGGTGTGCCTCAGGGGTCAGTGCTAGGACCCCTGTTATTCATAATATACATAATGATATTAACAGTTGTACCAGATATGTAAGCATCAACCTCTTTGCACATGACACATTAGTTTGCATTGAAGGTAATAATTACGAAGAATCTATGATGAAATTAAATTTAGACTTGGAAGTAGTTGCTACCTGGTTTAGTGGAAATAGACTAAAACTGAATGCAAGTAAGTTGATGGGTATGCTGATTACAAGCTCTAAAGTGAAATACTTGAGTATCACTGTAAAATATCCTAACATATATATCATTTTGGAAAATGAAAGAGTTAAATTCAGTGAATGTGTCAAATACCTGGGTATTAAAATTGACAATATGTTGAACTTTTCTGAACATATTAAATATATTGCAGATAAAATTGCTAAGATTACTGGGTATTTTACCAGAGTTGCTAATTATCTGACTAGGTGGACAAAAACGTTAATTTTTAATACAATTATTGCATCTCATTTTCAATATTGTGCTTCATTATTCTTAGATGCAAGTATAAATGATGTAAAAATACTTCAGAAGTTACAAAACATTATTCTTAGATGCAAGTATAAATGATGTAAAAATACTTCAGAAGTTACAAAACATTATTCTTAGATGCAAGTATAAATGATGTAAAAATGCTTCAGAAGTTACAAAACATTATTCTTAGATGCAAGTATAAATGATGTAAAAATACTTCAGAAGTTACAAAACAAAGCTATGAGAACGATCTTGAAATGTGACTGGTTCACACATAGTAAAGACATGTTGGTTCGATTAGACTGGCTATCTGTAAAAGAAAATATTCAAGTGAAAGTATTGACATTTATACGCAATACAATTCAATTACGGAAAATGGATGCCTTCCAAGAATTTTGTAAAATAAACAGTGAAATGCATAATTATTGCACAATAAAAAGCAGCAAATTATCACTTAAAAATTCAAAACAAGAAAAGTGGACAAAAGTCAATCCTTTGCAACGGTATAAAATTATACAATAAATTAACGAATAAATCGAAGTTGCTAGACAAGAAAGCATTCAAGAAATTAGTTGTGAAACGCATAAAAGAGAAGGAATGTTTGTAAATAGTAGTTTCGCGGAATCTGAACACTCTTTATTGTGATTTTTATTGTGATTTTAAATAGCATTTGAATGAGCTAAATATATATTAAATATTAAATAATGCTAAATCTAATATTTAACTATAAATCTAATTATTTGAAAACAATAAAAGTTGTGTAACAAACTTACTTGAAAAGCTTGACTTGATTACAGAGGGGTTAAAATAGTTATTATTATTATGGATTTGCAAAAGCTTTTGATTCGGTTGTACACCTATGGCTTTTGGTGAAACTAGAACCAATCGGAATTCAAGGTAAACTATTAGATTGATGCAAAGATCTTCTCAACAGTAGAACGCACGTATCTAATAATAATAATAATAATAATAATAATAATAATAATAATAATAATTTTTTTGCTGTACACATACAATGTAATGTGGTGAGTCTGAAGATGGTAAAACTTTGACGGCCTTTGCAAAAAAAAACTTTTTTTTATTGTTTATATTTTATATTTCTATATGAAAAAATGTTATAAGTGGAGTTCCCCAAGGATCTGTAATAGGCCTCCTACTAATTATTATATTCATAAATGATTTGTGCGTTAATTTAAAATACGTTGTAAAGCTGCTTGCCGATGACACAAAACTGATTTCGGTTATAAAGAATGTAGAGGAAAATAAAAATCTATAAAACGGTATAGATGAACTAAGTTAGTGGTAAAAAGAGTCGTTAATTACATTTAGCCAAAATAAATATGAAGCAATGCATTTTGGTAAAAGTAATCAAAAACATAAATATAAACTAAATGATTTTACTCTATTAAAAACTCAATCAGAAATTGATCTCGGTATAACCATAACATATGGCTTAAACTGGACACATCACATAATAAAGCAAGAGCCCGTGGCCGCAAGACCTATTTTATTTTCTAAAAGTTAAAAATTTCTCAGCGTGTGTTTCCAACAGAAGTAGGAACGATTGTCATCTATGTATTTTAGATCATGTTGGTTTTGTCAAATTATAAAGCGTAACTTTCTTACAATTTTTTTCGTAGTATGATTAGAAATCATGCCATCCATTCCCAGACACTTATTGTAGTGGAAACTCCTTGCCAGACACCCTTAAACTTCAAAAATTATAATTAATAATAGCAATAATGTCAGTCCTATATTTAAAAACTTTCTAGCGAAAACCTTAGTTACATAGCTTAACTGAAAAATTGCAGTGTGATTGCGCCAAAAAAAGTACTGTTTTCTATTAGTATTTAGTAACAGTTAGAATCTAAGATGAAAATTGCAATAAAAATGAAGTTAAAAAATTATATTTATAGCTATTTTGTTTAAAATAAAAATAAAAAACAAATTAGTTATTAAAACCATATATTAACTCCATTTTTATTACAATTTTAATCTTAGATTTTAACTGTTATTAAATGCTACTCAAAGCCACCATGATCTAAAGTTCATGGTTGACCATCGTTTCTACTTGTGTTAGGCGTATGCGCTGAGAAATTTTCAGCCTTTATAAAATAACGTTGGTCTGGCGGCGACAGCCTCTTAGACTACTAACAACGCAACAAATATAGAAAATAAACAAGTTGGATTGATTAAACACTCTTTTAAACATTTAAATGAATCATCAGGTAAACTTTTATATAAAACATTAGTGCGATCTCATCTTAAATATGGCGCAGTATAATGAAACCCTTTTAAAAAAGAAAAAATTGACGAAATCGAAAAAATATAAAGCAACTAAAATGGAGAATTTAAAGGTTTTTATTATGAAAAAAAGATCAATTATCTAAATATTGAAACAATAGAAATAGAAGAAAAAGATTAGATCTTATTAATATGTTCAAGATATCCAAACGATTTGATAAGATATATTTTTACAACCCTATCAACCATATTGTAACAACTACAAGAAGACATAGTTTGAGAATTATAAAAAAAATATCGAACAAAGGTTTAAAGAATGAAACAATCAGACACAAGTTCTTCAGAAACAGAATATCAAATTATTAGAACACTTTGTCAAAATCAATAGTTAAACAAACTTGTTTAAAACAAGATTGCTTCAATGTTCAAATAAAAGAAACAAGCAAAGTTATGAAGCTGTATAAACACTATTTAATTCTAAAAAAAAAAAAGGAAGAAAGTATTTTGCTTTTTAAAAAATGCTGTAAGTGTAAGAATGAATTTCTACGAGATTTCATTTTTAACTCAATAAGTACACCATATATATACATATATATATATATATATATATACATATATATATATATATATATATATATATATATATATATATATATATATATATATATATATATATATATATATATATATATATATATATATATATATATATATATATATATATATATATATATATATATTAGGGGTATGACTAAAAAATTATTTTTAATTTTCAATTCCCCATGTCACCATGAGTGGAGAAATTATATTTATAAACAGAAAATATAAGTTTTTGATGCTAATTTTTGAAAAAGATCACCCCCAATATGAAAATAATTTTAGTGTTATCTTTTAAGTGTTATTTTTATGAATTATAAATTACGCAATAGGCATACAAAAATTGCCAAAAATGGTCTTGCTTTAGACAAGAATAAGAAAGTTTGGTAATCATATTTAATGAGGTTTGAAAAATCTAAAACTTCAAGAAGATGTACTGCTGTTAAAAGTATTGGTGAAATGAATGAAATGCCAACAGAACAGCATATTATTGATCGATTTAGTTTGTAATGAGATGTGAAAAGCAGAAAGGAGAGAGTTGCAATTTTAGCTAAAGAAACTGAACTTTTTGGAGAAAGCTGAATATTCCAATTCTACAAGGGAAATCTGCATCAGAAAGAAATAAGAAAATGTATTGAAAAAACTTGAAAAGATAGTCAAAAACTCAGAACTCAAAATTTTACCCAATTGTTTAACATAACTGATGAGAAAGGTGAATGGTTGTGTCAGGAAGATAAAGTATTTTATGGTCTGCAAATTTTGATAAATGGAGGACTTTGGTATTGTACCACAATTGAACATACTGAAGGTATTCATCCAAGAAAACTATTGTTCTAAACAAACAAACGTCCATCACCCAAGACCAAAATTTCAATAAATCAGCTAGTGAAGGAGGTTATTTAGAAACTGCAGAGCAGTGTTCTAGCGGTGATACTGAAGCTAAAGATGTCTAAGCTACTGAAGATACTGAAGCTAAAGATGTTTGTCGACATCATCTATAAGGCAAAAAAAATTTGGCTGTAAATTCAGTGATTTTTGCAAAAATTAGTACCGAAAAAGCACATCAAGTCTGCAATACTATATTAAAAGGTGGAATTTCTATTCCTACTCCAACTCAAAGTGGTGTCTGCAATGGTGTCATGAAAGAAGAAGAAAAGTTGAAAGCAAATTATATGAAGAACTTAAAGAATGAGAAGTGGTCTTTGCAATTTTATGGAAAGCACATAAAGAAAATGATACATCAAGTAGTTGTTTTGAAAAATGCAAAAAGAGAGGTTAGACTTGCTGTTCTCAAGCTAATAAACGGAAAAGGTGAAAAAATATTTATTGGGATAAAGCTTGTGCTGGATGAATATGAGCTGAGGCGAGCCATAAAAATGTTTGTATCTGACACAGCATCTGAAAATACAGGAATAAGATTTGGTGGAGTAACACTGTTACAGAAACAATTCAAAACTATTAGACTAGAAAAGCCTACTTTTATAGGATGCAAACACCATATTTTAGATACTCTTTTAAAGCATATCATGAATGATCTTTTGGAAAGATCAACAACATCACCAAATCTTCATTACCCTTTTGTGACAAGATTACTGCTAGAGTGAGAGAACCTGAAGTTATTATTTCAGAATACTGAAAGTTCTTTGACGAAAGTGAATTGGACACAATGGCGAGATGGCATGGACTTTCTGCATCGCTTAATAGCTTGCTATAGAAAGTTTAAAACCACAGATTACGATTCCTAAAGTGAATTTCAAATCGCTTCCTGCCATAAGCAATACAAGATGGAACTCGAGAGCAATTTTTGTTCTACTTGCTAACATTCTAATAACAGACTATCAAGAATCCAAATCTGCTCAAGCAGCATGCGACTTTGTATGTGGTTTATGGGGTGATATAAGGTTTGGTGATCACTACTTCAATTTTCAGATTTTGTTATTTTTATATATATATACATATTTAATATATATATATATATATATATATATATATATATATATATATATATATATATATATATATATATATATATATATATATATATATATATATATATATATATATATATATATATGTATATATATATATATATATATGTATATATGTATATATATATATATATATATATATATATATATATATATATATATATATATATATATATATGTATATATATATATATATATATATATATATATATATATATATATATATTATATATATATATATATATATATATATATATATGTATGTATATATATATATATATGTATATATATATATATATATATATATATATATATATATATATATATATATATATATATATATATATATATATATATATATATATATATATATATATATATATATATGTATATATATATATTTATACATTTCTGCTTTTTTCAATTGATGCAATTTTGGCATCAATTGAAAAAAGCAGAAAAGAAAGAGTAAAAGTTATTTGCTGTCGAAATATGTAAATTATGGAACAAACTCAACTTTCCCAGTTGAGTTTTAAGATACTTTTCAAGTTTCCTAAAAAAACATGACAATTATCTTAAAAAGCCTGGCGAAAAGGAAGAATGCTCTGTTTTTGGAGATCTTTTTGATATCACCAATATTAAGGGCATGTGGGTTAGTCTAGAAGATAAAAAATTTTATAACATACAGTTATTAACTTAAGGAGAAGTTAGTCACAGTACTAACACACAAGTGTCACTACATCCTTCATGACCTACTATATAACACGGCCGGATTTGTTGCCTTGAACGTAAAAAATTAGTGGGCCGATTTTAGGTTTTTAGCTTTTGAATCAAAACCTGAAGGTAATTCTATAAAGACATTAAATAATATTTAAATAATTTGCTCTTAGCTATAATTATTACTATTACCAAAATTCTTAACCTTCAAACACTAAAACAGTTAGCTAATAATAAATCATGATTGCATTAAGCCGAATGAACTATCTATTTTTGCCATCAATTTTAATCTACAAAATCTTAGTCTTAAAATTATTGGTTTAAACAACTAAAATTAACAAAAATGTTAGTAAAACTAGCATAATTTTTAAATGTACCCATTTACTGAAAGCATTTACATATATTACAAAAAGATTAATCAAGTCAAGTTTCTTTTGTTTCTCAAAAAAAAAATATACATATACTATGTTGTTATGGGTTTATTCATTTGTCTTTTTTGGTTTGTCGAACTTTAAAGGCAGCAACTTCATTTTTTCTAATGTTTCCATTTTTAATTTGTTGCTCATTGTTAAAATATATGTTGGTAATAATTGTGTTTACCAAATGCCTTCCCCATTCCTCATGTTCTATACACATAAAATCACTATCACTCGGTTGATATTTTTTTAGCGCTAGCAAGGATGCATTTTTTATATCATGGGAATACTTTAATAACATTTTCTTTACAGTGTCCAGAATTATAAACCCATTACAAACATAGTTAGCTAATTCTTTGGAAGGTTTTGTTAAACCACCACGTGAAAGAATTTCCAGATATTCTGTTGAGACTTTATTGAAACTTAATGATTTCAGACAGTTAGAACAGTTATATTTATCCCCAATCTTTTTCGTGATGTAACCAGATATATTGATTGCAACTTCGTAAGAGTCATGACAAAGCTCATTCTCTTGAATTTCATTGCTATATTTTTCCAATTTTATTAAAAGTTCATTTTTGTCAATTTTTGTATCAAGTTTAAGATTGCTCGTCCAACAATTGATATTGGCTTTAATTAAGGATTTCATGCATAATATCTTTTCAGAGCTTTGAACTTCACGTAAACTGACTAAAAATCTTCCACCGCTCATTTGTCGATATTTACTGAAATGTCTTTCTAATGGATCAGTTTGAAACCTGCTAGTTAAAACATATTTATATCCTTCTGAAAATAAATCTTCAATCAGACTTGCAGTACCCTTCAGTGTTGTAATTAATGCATTAGTTGTTTGAGCAGATAAAGTATACTTATTACATCTTTGAAACTGCAAGTTTTTCCATTCATTAATCCATGTTGCAAAAACTCGAAAAAATTGTGACTTTTTGTCACCTGGAATAGCTGCATTACCAATCCTATTGTTTGTATTAAATATTACCTTTGAATTAGAAATAGTCCACCAAATATTAATAAGCCTTAGAAATCCAGCAGCTGCAGTTTCGTTTGGAAAATAGCTGATGATTGCAGCAGAGGTGGTTTCATCAAAAATATTTAAAGCTAAAGGAACACTCTGTTTGTTGTTTCCTGGATGTAAAGTTTGGGCAGACAATTTGAAAGCTTTTTTTAAGTTAGCAGGTAACAATTCATCTTTCTCATAAACATTATGCAATAAACTCCAAGAAATTTCTCCAGCTTCAACATGAATAATATCATCAAACTCAATAAAATCAAAAGGTGGAAGTACAAACCGTTTTGAATTTAATAAATTATTTCTAATGTTTTTCAGTAAATGAACACTGTCATATAAATTGTAAACCCGGTGTCCCATAAAAGTAAAATATATTTCATTATCTTGTTCACTAAACTTTAAACGTAGAATTTTAAATGCTGAAACATTTGTTGCATGATTGTCAGTTATTATAGCTCGTACATTAAAAGATGCTTTATATAAAGTATCTAACGTTTCTTCTATATGTGAAATAATCATAGAACCAGAAATTTGAAATTCTGGACAGGCCTTAATTACAAAGGGGATAGATTCTTTCAAGTTAACCACCATGAACACAACTATACCAGAAAAGAAATTACCATCATCATCAGCACCAATTAAACTTCCTCCATGATATTGGACACCTTTTTGTAAATACATCTCATCAATTAAAACAACACAGTCAGCACTAATACTACCATTTTCCAAAAGTAATAATAATCCTGATAATGGATCAATGCCACCCTTTGAAAGTGATTTTAAATAAGACAACGAAGGAAGTCGAAACTCTTCTAATAGCAAAGTATAAGCCTGTTTTGATGTATATCTGTGCATTAGAGAAAATCTAATGATTTCATTTGTGTAGATTGGACGTCCTTGTGGTTTATAAAGAGATAATTTATATAAATCTGATAATACACTTTTTGATACGTTCTTTGCAACTTCATGCATATAAGAAACAAAATTAACAAGCATACTGGCACTGGTCAATTTACAAACACTGCCTTCTCTAAACCATTTAGGCAATGGAACTGGGATACCTTTCATATGTAGCTTTACATGTAAGTCTTTATCAATAGTAATACTCTCAATGTTAGGAGTAACATCCCCGTCGTCGAAATAAATTCGAAGAAATAACACACGGTTATCAACTAGTTTAAATGAAAATCCTGCTGGACAAAAACTTTCATTAAGATCTATAATGCTTTTAATTGTATCATGTTTTCTAAAATCGTATGTTTCATCGAGAAAAGGATGAGAATATATACGAACTGCAGGGGGCTTACGTAAAGCTGAGGTTGATTGAATTAAAGATGGCTTTGATAGGATGTTTTGGTTGGTAATAATTGTTGGTATAGGATTTTCGCAATAATTCAATGTTATACGTTTACCTCTTTTCAAATATTTATCTTCAAAATGATCGATACATATAACTGAGTTTTCTGTGGGGCTCCAATCAGCTCGGTTGACAAACTTAATCCAACAATTTTGAAGATCTAACTGATTGCTATAAGGAAAACTAAACACAGTTTTGTATGTTACGTGGTTGCTGTTACTGGAACATTCTTCAATCTTTCGCTTATAATTACTTCTACAACCAACAACACAACACTTTTTTGGCATTGCAAAATAAAGTATTACTTGAATTAAAAAAAGTTTAATTTAAGATTGTTAAATTGGTTCGTTGTAAACTTCAAACTCGTGTTTTTTCGGCCCACTAATTTTTTGCGTTCAAGGCAACAAATCCGGCCGTGTTATATAGTAGGCCATGCATCCTTTAAAACTCAGAGTTTGTAATTCATAAGATACAACTTCGACAAGCAAAGTAAATAATTTTCTAGTCAGCAGTTCAATTGCATTAGAAGTAAGTGGTTCAGATATCGATTCACAAGACAATTACAAACCAATGGAAATTAAAAAATCAAGAAAGAGAGTATGCAATAGAACCGAGTTAGCATCTAATCTTGTGATAACTCAATTTTTAAGTACGAATAAATCAGCTAGAATCTGTAAAAATTTATATGAAAAAGGTATTGAAATAGAAACTCCAAGTCAGACAGGAATATGGAGATCAACTATAAGGCAAGGGGAAAGAATGAAGAAAATTATTACTAAAGCAGTACAAAAAGAGCATTTCTGCTAACGTTTTGATGAAAAAAAACAAAAAACGACTGAATACCAAGTTGTGATACTTCAAAATGAGGATAATAAAATCAGTTTAAAAAATGTTAAAAGTGAAAGTAGAAAATCTCTATTATTTTTGAAGCTATAAAAAAATCGCTGAATGATTTTGATGTATGGAAATGTATTACAATGATTATATATGACATAATAGCAGTAAATACAGGAAAATTAAATGGTATAGTTGTAAAAACACAAAATATATTAAATAAATATTTTCATATGTTAAATATGTTACACATATTAAGCACATAATAATGAAACACATAATAATGAAAATATTACACATATTAAGCTGAGCCTAATTATTACATAAACCTAGGATGCGAGATAACTTCAAATTCCTTTATGAGCTATGTGAAACTTTTTATTACTTCAAGAATTAAAAAAGATTACCAAAAGTTAAGTGGCATAAGTTTCCTCCATTGCACAGTGCAAGATGGAACTCTAGAGTCTCATATGTTCTTATTACCTATTTTCTTATACCAACATGGAGGTGTGAACTTGATGAACGTAAACAAATCCGTGGAAAAAATTTTAGTTCAGCTAACAATTACTTGACGATAAATCATATGATCATATCCTAGGTGCATTGACTGAACTCAAGTGTGCAGCTGCTTTAAGGTGCTTTTTAAAACACTGGAGCAAAGTAGATACTGCACTTTATATTTTAAGGACAAACATCATTGATTAACGTGGTGTTAAATTGATGAAAGATCTCCTTAAAAATTCAAAAAAATGGGAGTATGCAAAAATGAAATTCATTGGAAAGAACGACCTGTAAACAGTGATGCGGAATCCCAAAAACCCGGCTTTTTATCTCTATTTTTATTCATGTCTGTAGTGTCTAGTAGCTCTAAACATGTTTGTTGACTTATGATCTGCCATAGGAAAAAAATTCATGAGGTTTAATGACTTGGAACTTATTGTTTTTAAGCCCGGAGTCCTTGCCGCGATTATACCTAAGGACTCCGGGTTCAAAAAATGATTGTTCCTCAAACCTAAAAGTATTAGTTTTTTTCCCTAAGCCCAATAAACGTTTTTATATTCTTAGAGCTTCTGGATACCAAAAACTAGGAAGAAGTAATCTCTTTGTGACTTTTAAATCCGGAGTCTTTTTTGGGACTCTGCATTCCTGCCTGTGAATCATTTAACTAACTTGCAGAAAATAGTTACTTTTATTGATCCGCTCAGGTGACATGTAGTTTTTAAATACTAAATATAGTTTATAGTTTGTTTTGTTTATTTTTGTGACTGCTTATAAATATGTGGGAAATAAGCTTTAGATGATCTCGTGTAATATATGAAAAATCATATTTTTAACTAAGGGGGTATACTTTTGCAACTAGACATTCAATAAACCCGTTTTTGATCAGTTACTCAACATTTCTCAGGTTATAGACGTATGGTGGGAAGGAATCTCCTCCGGATCCAACACTGATGTGTGTGTGTGTGTGTGTGTGTGTGTGTGTGTGTGTGTGTGTGTGTGTGTGTGAAATTTTGAAAACCCAATTTTTCAATTTAAATATTACATATTCATATTACGGATATGTAGTATTTAGTATTTAGATGAAAAATAAGTATATAATTATACTCCCTACAACAAAGTAGTGGCGTGATCTTACTTACTTGCGTGAATATTACTAATGCTCGAGGAACTGGAGATGTGGGTTTAAATCCTTTTCTTTTTGTAAAAACTTTTTATTTATTTTGAAGTTTACATTAACATAACGCATTTAAACCTAAGTTTATGTAGTTAATAACGATGTTAACTGTAAATTTGTCACAAAAGTTACTACATAACCAATTTTTTAAGAAGTCTACTAAATTCTAATACAGTGTTCAGATATCGAGTTTAGTCATTATCCCGCGCTTTTAAGGCTAACTTGAAGTTTAAATGTGTAGAGTAAGAGCACGGTTGATCGAAGGATACAGTAACTAAGGAGAGTTTTCTAAAGGATTAGAATTTTGCTTAACGCAATAATGCCATCATTTCATATATTTCTATATCAGCCATTTTTATTTATATTCAAAATTAGATAAATTTTGATTACCGGTTTTTGCTGGATAGTTTCTGTTTTTAGCGGGCTATAGTAAATTTTCTTACTTTTTTTTATTTTTGATAAGGTCGTGGCTTAATTGAAGTTTATTGTTCCACTTATCAATATTTAATTTTCCTTTTGAAATTTTGCTATTCCTTTACAAAAAGTCACGTGCCAAGAAGTTGATTTGAAATTAATTTGTTATAGCTGTGGTGAGTGAATCGAGGTACAGTGTATTGGTTGCGAATCGAGGTACAGTGTATCACTGTGCCCATTAATTATCTCAAAGAATAAATACAAGGATTTTCAGCAAAAAAAAAATTTGAAAATAAATTTGTTAATTTCAAGTGGCTTGCAATTTCTTAGTTTTTAAGTATTAGATATTTTTATTATGTTAAAGCGGTTTTTAATGTTTTTTTTTTTTAAGTGGATAATAGACATATGTGTATTTTGTTTTAAAGAGAGTATTAGATGAATAGTTTTTCTTTCAAAAACAAGAGTTTTTTATTTGTGGAAGAAAAGAGTAAATATGAAGGAATGGAAAAAGCAAGCAATTTATTCTGTAAACAAACATAGTAAAGTTGGATTTTTAAGTTTTCGACGTCACACGGAATCAGCTAAACAACTTGGTCATGATAATATACGCACCTTTCTAAAAATGTCGACAAAACAGCACTTCTTTTTCTTTTTTCTTTTTTTTTATATTTTTGAAAAAGAAGTATTGTTCAAAGATTATGTAGTAAAGGCTTCTAGGATACAATATAGGCTCACTCGCACTTCGTTAAAATATTATTTTACTAAAAATAAAAGTAAAATCCCAGCAAACATGACAACGTTGAATCAACGTTGAAAACCGGTCGCAAAAGATGTTGCGGAAACGTTGACAAAGTAATCGATTTTGCAAAGATATGTAACGCTGTTTAATAGACGTTGATTAAACGTTATTGCGTAACGTTGAAAAAACGTTACTAAATGACGTTACAAAAGCGTCGCAACTAAACGTTGAAAAAGCGTTACATAAAAAGCGTTGAATAAACGTCGCAACTTAGCGTTGAAAAAACGTTACCTAAAAAGCGTTGCATAAACGCTGTTAAAGTAGTCTATTTTGCAAGGATTTGTAACGTTGTTAGTAAAACGTCGATTTAACGTGACACAAAGACGTAGAGTAAAGGATGAAATATAACGTTGAATCAACGCTTAAATGCGCTGTATAAAATATCGCAAAATATTATTAAACGTAATTAAACGTGGCTATAATATATATTGAATTGGCAAATAAAACTAAATTGTAAGTTGAACTCTGCCCTCGCAATATTTCCAAAATCAGTTTTTAATACAAACAGCAATATACAATGATAAATATAAAAAAGCTTAACATATACAATTTATTGATATATATATAAAAATATAAATATTTTCTTTAAAATTTATGTGTGTGAGTGTTTGCATATATATTTATGCAATATATAAAAATACAATTAACAGGATATCGTATCGATAGGCCAGGATATCATTGAGATACAGAATCTAAATCAAAAAACAAAACTTGTACCATTAGTAGTCTGAAAGCAAATGTAAAAAAAAAATGTTATTAAATTAGTATAATTATTATCAAATTTAAAAAGTAAAAATATATATATATATATACATATATATATATATATATATATATATATATATATATATATATATATATATATATATATATATATATATATATATATATATATATATATATATACACACATATATATATATATATATATATATATATATATATATATATATATATATATATATATATATATATACATACATATATATATATATATAACTTATTTATATATATAATTTATAATTATAGGTTCAGGTATCACTCCATTGACTAGTTTTTAACTATATGAGTGACACCTAACCTTATTTATGTGAGTTTATAAATATTATTGTAAATTTTCATATTTTATGGTTAAATAAATGGATCATTATTATTATAACGTCTGTTCACAAAAAATCCGGACTGATTTCAAATGTACACAAATTGTTCTAAGTTTCGAATTTTCGATTCGAAATTTTTAAATTTAATCGGTCAACAACAACAGTTTCATTTTGTGGCAAAATTGAGTTTAAATAATTAATTCAAATAAACATGGAGCATCTAAAAGAGAATGATGTTAGAAATGTGATTGGAAATTTTTATAAACAAAACATAAACAGTGGAAAGAAATTTACAGTGAATCATTTTAAGAAAATGGGAATCGCTAAATCTACAATTTATGACATAATTAAAAGGTCTGAAAATAATTTGCCAATGAATAGAAAAATCGGTTGTGGCAGAAAACCTTTTAAAATTACACCAGAAAAGAGAGAGTCCATGATTGCAAAAGCAGAAGAGAGAATCGGGATTTCGCAAAGAAAATTGGCACTAAAATATAAGATAAGCGTTTCATACGTAAATAGATTATTAAGTATGCATGGACTAAAGTATACCAAAAGAAAAAATGCACTAAAAACAATAGAAAAGCAAGAAATTAAACAAAAGAAAAACTTATTAAAACTTTCAAAAACTTTTTTCAAGCCATCAAATGAGTTTGAAATCATCATGGACGATGAATCTTATTTCTGTGTAAATGGTGCAAATTGTTCACAAAACTCTGGCTACTATACAAAGGATAGTTCTCAAACTGATCATAACATTAAATTCAACTTCAAAAAAAAGTTTGACGGAAAAGTTCTCGCTTGGATTGCAATCAGTCGTTTTGGTCATTCATCGCCTTATTTTGCTGTAAAAAACTGTGCACTTGATGCAAAAACTTATTCTAAAGAATGTATTACAAAAAGACTTCTTCCATTTATAAATTCCAAGCATCAAAACATGAAAATTTTATTTTGGCCTGACGAAGCGAGATGTCATTATGTAAAACACACATTAGAAACTTACAACACTTTAGCTATTAACTTTGTCGACGCTAAAGATAACCCCCCAAATGTACCGCAGTTAAGGCCAATTGAAAATTTTTGGGCACATTTAAAAGCAAAAGTTTATGGAAATGGATTTACTGCGAAAAATCTTGACCACCTTAAGAATAGAATTTGATTAAAGTTGAAAGAGTTTGATCCAGACTACTTTTCAACCTAATGGATTCAGTCAAAACTAAAGTTTGAAAAGCCGCTGATTTAGGACCACTTTCGGTTATAAAATAGTTAACAATGTCCAGTCACTCATTTTAGTTAAAGTTTATATATATACATATTTATTTATTTATTATACAGTAAACTCCCGGTTATACAAAATGGCACTTATTAAAATTGTCTGCTTATTCAAAGCAATTTTTATTTCCTTTGAATTTTCTTTAACAAACTCATGCAAATGCTGTTATGCAGAAATGCAGTTATTCGAACCTAAAGTTGTTTAAAATTTCAGTTATTCGAAACAATTTTTGCTCCCCTTGAAGATAAAAAAACACAATTAAGGAACAAAAAATAAATAAAAAATGGACTATATTTTCAATGAATTGTAAAATATTTATTATTTTACAAGGATAAAACTGAAGTAGCACCAAATTCCAAGGGTCTTTTTCTTTTTTACTTTCTACTTTTATTAAAATTTGAAAGAAACTTAAAGTAGGTCATTTTAAAGAGCATATTCAGTTATTAGAGTTTCAGGTTATTCAAAATAAATTCTTATACCCCTTGGAGGTTCGAATAACCGGGAATTTACTATATATATATATATATATATATATATAATATATATATATATTTATATATATATATATATATATATATATATATATATATATATATATATATATATATATAATTATATATATATATATATATATATATATATATATTTATATACAAAAATAATTTTGTATATATATATATATATATATATATATATATATATTATATATATATATATATATATATATATACAAAATTATATAATTTTGTATATATATATATATATATACAAAATTATATATATTTAAACAACTTTAAAAAGTATTCTACACAATAGAGTGCTCAATGTTCTTAAAAGAACAGAGCAATTATAGTACAAAATTATAGTACAAAAATTATAGTACAAAATTATAGTACAAAAAACAGTACAAAATTATATAAAAATTATATAATTTTGTATATATAAATTTGTATATATTGTATATATTTTGTATGTATATTAAGTGATTTTCTACTACTAATATACAAAATTATATATATATATATACACAAAATTATATCATTTTGTATATATATATAATATATATATATATTATATATATAGTAAATATATATATATATATATATATATAATATATATTATATATATATATATATACAAAATTATATAATTTTGTATATATATATATATATATACAAAATTATATAATTTTGTATATATATATTTACAAAATTATATAATTTTGTATATATATATATATATATATATATATATATATATATATATATATATATATATATATATATATATATATATATATATATATATACAAAATTATATAATTTTGTATATATATATATTATATATATATATATATAATATATAACAATATTATTTACGTCAGAATCTAAATAACTGCAAAAGTTTTAAGTTTTTTTTTAAATTTGATTCCAGAGAGAAAAAAAAAACATTTATAACTCTTTTTAACTCAATGCAAAAGTAACTCTATTAAATGAACTTTGCTAACTTACAGTTTTTCTGTCTAAAATAAATGTGAC
>NC_088924.1:21390000-21432500 GCF_038396675.1 Hydra vulgaris | reverse complement strand
TCGGAAAGATTTTCAGTACCAATTTAAAGTGGAAAAATCAAGTACTACTACAATATTTTGCTCGTTTTGATTGTAAATTACTTCAATCGCTTTATTTGACCTTTATTCACATACTACTAGAGTTTGGTCTCCCTTTCTAAAATCTGGTTATTAAACCCAGTACAAAGCTACTAAACTAGTATCATCAATCAGATTTCTTTTCTATATAAAAAAGTATCAAAACAATTTATTTAACTACACTAAAAGGAGATAAGAGGAAAGAAAAGGAGACAAAGAGGAAATGTTTAAATTTAAACATAACATTGACAAACTTAAAAAAAAGTATTTGTTATACAATCGTTAAAAATCAGTTGAGAGGTCACTGTTTTAAATACTCCAAGGAAATGAAAAAGCGTAATTTCCGAAAAGGCTTCTGCTTTTATGAAAAGAATATTTATGGAGCTCTCTGGCAAAAGAAGTAGCTCAATCACCTTTGATTAATACTTTTAAAGCAGCGATTGGTTGTTGGATGAAAAGAAATCGATCACTAAGGCTGACGTAGTGGACCTGATAATTCACTCACTGGTTTTGCTAGTTACAGCATTTACTACTATCTAATATACAAATTTGTAAATTGTTTTTGCACATCCACAAGTTGTTTATGTCTTTAATTGATCAAGCCAAACTAATAGAAGTTATCATGTTGACATTACTACCTCACTGCAGCCACAAGCTACAACACTTAAACAGAACAGTCAATGGGCCATTTAAAACCATTTATAATCAAGAAGCAAACGCTTTTACATCATTTTTAAAATCTCCTGAAGAAATAACTGTCTTTCCCTAAGGAAAATGAGAGATAGAAGAAGGTGGAAGAAAAAAGGAATAACGGTAAAATCTTTAATACAATATATAAGTATATTGTAACAGAGAAAAAAAAAGTAAAGTGAAAATATAATTTAGAATTTTTTCAACGTATCCCAACAAAAAAAATGCATTCATTTTCTTTTGTTATTCCAATAACTAATCATATTTCTGAAGTTTCACTTATGGGTATTCTGGGAAAAATATCTAGACCGCTAACCATTTTAACTTTCAACAACTTATAATGATGTACTCTGTTATTTTGTTTTCTAAAAATAAAATGTTGTTTTTTTGGATTAATTTAATAAGTTTGAAATTTTTTATTAGTAAAATATTTTTTTTTCATTATTTTTAATGTTATATTTATCATTTAATTGCCGATGCCAATTAGTAATGCCGCGCAGGTTTAATGATCATTAAGGGAGCACAACCCAATTAAAAAAGTGTGAATTATTGAAAAAAATTAATTTTTCGAAAATACACTTAGTTTAACTCAAATTTATTGTAAAAACTGTTCGCGATACTTTTTTTTCAAAATGAATTCTAAAACCAGTCAAAATTTTATTCATGTAAATGTTTTTTGTTTACTACGTGCAACACGCGTAGCAATTGTTTTTAAGTTTTTAATCAGCTTTTTTATACTATTTTCGTTCATTTTTGTTTGTAAAAATGGCTTTTTGTTTCTACAACCGACATTATAGGCATTATAGCAGAAAAATCAGGCGGTTCTTTTTTATTTTACTGACTTTGACATTCTGGACTTGTTAGAAAGTTTGTTTATATTTTATGCAATTGGTTTAAATAAATGTTTAACTTTTAGTTTTAAAAATTCTTATACTTTATGAGATGATCTGGTTTCCGTTTAGCTATATACCTATGTTTATATTGTATACCTAACAAGTTTAAATATAAATATACAAATTAAAGTGGAAAAATCGTCTTGTAAACGGCGTAAAAAATAATCGATCTTAACGACAAATAAGTATTATGTTTCATAGTAACTAACACTCTTATTCGACTTAAAAGTTTTACTGAAAGCTCTGGAATTGCGATTAAAAACAACAGTGTAAAAAAAACAGTTTCTGATAAGAAGTTAAATGGTTCAAAGGCTACAGTAATTGAAGAGTGTTGTAGAAAAAACAGCACGGGGAACCGAATAGTTAAAATGACACGGTTAGCTGAGATTTTTAACATTCTTTTGTGTCCTGAGTGTGCGAGAAATTATTAATCGCCTTAGAATTTTCAGATATTAATTATTAAATATACACATTTTAAGACCACTTTTAATCAAAAAGAAATTTTTTAAACCTAATTGTTACCTGGAACAGACATTAATAAGGTTAGTAAAACAAATCGCTATTTTTTACTCGTTAAGTATTAAAGGTCACGTGATTGTTTTAAGGTGGTTCCTACATAATCAAAAGTCAAAATTTTTTCAAAAATTGATATTTTTTGGCAAATTAGATATTCAAATGTAAAATTTAACGTTCTTTCTCGTGGTATATATTTTTTTTAAGTTTGTTTATGCATTTTACAATATTTACTATTTTATACAGGTAGGTATAGTTTTAGTGCCTAGCAACGGCCATAGCAACCGTTTTATTTTTTCAGTTATTATTTTAAATGTACCTTAAAACTCAAACTAGTACATCTCTTTTGCTATTCTAATGTTGCCTTGTACGTCCAAGTTGTTAAATATTTAATGATTATAAGTTATGCTGTTGCAAAGTGCAAACAGCAAGCAGGTTTTTTTATAATAATTTTTTTACTTTTTACTGTTTTCTAATGTGCTTGCTGAAATTATTTATCATTTTACTTAGATTGTAGTAAAATAATAAAGATTTAATATGGGAAACTTTTGAAATAACAAAAGAAAGTCATCAAGAAAGGGTGTTGGTGGTCGTGGTTGTAAAAAACCTGTAAATATTGTAAATAATAAATGTGGTATCAATGGAAATAAAAAAAAATGTAAATATTGAAAATATCACTAAAAAATTTTTACCATTAAACCAGCTGAACATTCTGGAAGTAGTGATGATTATTTTTTATTTATAAATTTTAAAATATTTATGGAAATGATAGCAGTAGGAAACAAGTGTCAAGAATGTGGGGAAGCTAATGTCATAATATCTAATAGTTTGGATGATAGACGGGTTTTTCTCATAAATTTGTTTACTTTTGTGGAAAATGTAAAAATAAAAGTCACAAGTATACTTCACCTTTTAGTGCTTCTAAAAAAATGTATGGTTGTAAGCCAAGTGAAATTAATGTTTGATTGGTTATGGCTTTTCGAGAAATTGGTAAAGGGCACAAATCGATTAAAACATTTGCACGATGTATGAATATGCACTCAATATCTAATACTGTCTTTAGAAATATTAATAATAAGTTATTTTCTGCATACAAAAATTCTGCACTAGAAAGTATGCAAAATGCTGCAAATAAAGCAAAAATGGAGGAAATTGTCCCAGGTATACATTTTTGTCGTGTATCGATTGATGGAACTTGGCAAAAAAGAGGACACTCCTCGTTGAACGGTGTAGTGACAGCAGTACGCAAAGGAAAGTATTTGGATGCTATTGTTTTATCAAAACATTGTAGACAGTGTATAATATGGGGTGGAAAAAAAGGGACAACAGAATACACAAATTGGAAAGTTGCACATAATTGTAAAATTAACCATAGAAAGCCATCAGGAGCAATGGAATCCTCAGGTGCTATTGATATATTTCAGCAATCTGTAAGTCAAAATAAACTAGTTTACAATGAGTATCTTGGAGATGGAGACACAGCTTCTTACAAAGAAGTTGTTAACTCCAAACCCTACGAAGCACAGTTTGGTATTACACCTGTTAAACTTGAATGTATTGGACATGTAAACAAATGAATAGGTTCTTGACTTAGGGCACTAGTACAAGAATATAAAAATACCTCTACACCATTTGGTAAAAAAGGAAAATTGACAAACAATTCCATCAATTCAATAACAAGTTATTATGGTATTGCCATTCAAAGAAGTCTAAATTTAAATTGCACTGACGATGAAAAAAATTACACAATGAAAAAGTGGATAGGTGCTATCCTTCATCATTGTACCAACTTTTCTAACTTAGATAAGCGCCACATGTTTTGTCCACCAGGAGAAGAATCGTGGTATAGTTACAAGAATAAAAAACTAAAAAAACTAAAAAAACACAAAGAGAGGATTATTTTACCAGAGTGGACGTTTCCTATCTTGTCAAAGATTTTCCAAGACCTTTTAAATGATGACCTTCGCAGGTGCATCCACGGGGAAACTCAAAATGCTAACGAGTCCCTGAATAATATTATCTGGATAAAATGTCCCAAGCAAGTCTTTGTAGAAAGATCAGTTCTACAGTTAGGTGTATACAGTGCTATTCTTCAATTTAATGAAGGTCAATTTGGACTTGTTAAAGTGTATGAAAAACTTGGAATACAGACCGGTGTCTGTTTTAATAATATATCTGAAAAAATAAACCGACGCAGCATCCAAAATTTACTTATTAAAACATCAGATAAGACTAAAGCAAAAAGAAAAAAACTAAAAGCCATCAAGAAGGGTTTATTGGATAAAGACTTACATAAAGAGGGAGGAGAAACTTATTTAAAAGGAGGATTTTAGTTTTAAAAACAAATTTTTTTTCTTATTTTTTTATTTTCTACCATATCATTTTTCAGGAAAATTGTCTCACAAAAAACATCATAACTTTTAAATTAATAGTAATAACTACTTGAAATTTTCAGGGCTTATTCATCTAGTGTACTGCTAGTGCCTAAGTTTTTTTCAAATAAATTTATTTTTTGTAAGTTGTGGTTAGGGAACTAAGATTGGAGGCCAAGTAGCAGATTTTTTGAAAATACAGTTGTTTTGAAGCATAACTTTTAGTAGATACAAGATTTTTTAATAAAAAAAACTCACGCACTAGATACAGGTAGCACGCACAAGTATACCATGTTTGAAAGTAAAATAAGCTTTTACTCATGAGTAATTGTGTTTCTAGTAAACTCTATTTTTTGGGGTTGTTTTGACTCTTATAGGCCTATATGTGATCATCAATATATTTTAGGAGTTTAAAAATATATTTTTTTTTACACATTCTGTACCTACTTTTGAAAAAATTAAGGGGCAACTACCCTCAAATTTCAAAACTACACATATAAAGTAACTTTCTCTTTAGTCACATAGGAAATATTATACTGACATTAAAAATACCAAAAAATATATAAAATGGTAGCTCGTTGCTATGGTAACCACAAAAAATAGCTGAAAACACCACAAAAACTGTGTTTACGCCGTAAAAAAATAAAGACTTGTGAGTAAAGGAGTGTCAATGAAGTTTTGCAGAACTGTTCTAAATATCTAAATTTGTGATATGAACGAAGCAGATTTTTGAACAAATATTTTTTTTCCATAAAAGGCTACAAATAAATTAGGTCTTTTAAAAAAAGGTCAAAATGCAAAGAAAAAAACTTAATAACTCAAAATCTTAAGTCATATTAGAAATTCTACTCCGATCATATCATAAATATTGGCTAAATGAACAATCCCTGAAAAATTCATCATGATAGCATGTATACTTTTCAAGATTTTTTTACCGGCGTGTTTAAAAAGCAAATTCTCAGAAAACGCAAAACAAAAAATAAAATCATAAATTATTGTTCATTTCATAAATATATCGTTAAAAAAATTACTTTTTAAAAGAATATATTAAAAACTACCAGATTCATAATATTCCTTGGACTTTTCTATTGACTTTTGGTCATCATTCTTTAACAATCGTTGACGTCGTAACAACTTTCGTTTAATCTTAAAACTTTCACTCGATTTAAATGATGATAGATTTATTCGTTTTTTGTTTATGAGTCTGCAACCAGCTAAAGTAAAATGTCCTGGTTTCATATTTAGTTTTTCATAAATTAAAAAATAGACTTCATACCAATGTTATAATTTGCAACAGCATCGTACACTCCGAACTCTAAACTGGCTAAACCAACATAATTATTTTTTGGTAATCGTTCCCATATTAAATTATTAAAACTTTCATTACAATTCTGGGTTTTGCCATGCAGACACTTTACTAATTCAGAATCTTTACTTAAATCAGCATATATTGGCTTGATTTTGTGAATAATATCAACAGGAATTCCTGGTCCAGGTTTGTATACGGAAGTAGACTTAGCTTTATCAATGTTGAATTTGCACCAACTATTGCCTCCAGTAGGGCAGTAAATGTGATAGTTATTTTCCTCAGAAGAAGCTACATGGAAAAGGCTAGCTAATACTGCTTTTTTCATTTTATTCAAATCATTTGTATTGCTTCGGATAGCTACACCAAAAAAATTCTGCAATCGATCAATAACTGGATTAGTTAGTCGACCACGACCACCTAGACCCTTAACACTTTTTTTTAACTTGCGTAAGCGAGTACCCACTCGTTTTTGGTAATGTCCTACACACTCCAACTTTTTTACCTCCATGTTTGGGTATATATCTTTGATAGAAAGATGGGATTTACTATCCCCATCGCCAAGAAATTCAGTATATCTTAACTTGTGCTTTTCAATGGAACGTTTAAAAACTCTCACTGCACCAACAGATTCCATTCCACCAGCTGTACCTTGATAATTGTACAAGCAAATATGTTTGTTTTTCCAATTAGCATATGCACCAGGATTTGATTTTCTTAACTTTTCCTTCATACAGCAGGCTTTACATGACTTATTCATAGGTTCAACATCAATTATTTTTCCACTATCTAATAAAATTGCAGTAAAAACACCATTCATTGACTGATATCCTCTTTTCTGCCACGACCCATCACATGATACAGCAACATCAACAATATCCTCACCGGTTGCATTTTCTTTTATTTCAGTTGCAGCATCTGACATTGTCTCGTTTGCAACACTTTTCAAAACGTTTTTTATTTTTTTTGTAATTTTTGTATAGTTTTTGGGTGTCATGGGTTTAGGCATATTCATGAGCTGAGTAAATTTTTCAATTCCAGTACGACCATGTCCTAATACTCTCATTGCATATATTGTCCTGTTGTTAATATCAAAACCTTTATCACAATTATCGGATGTATAAAATTCATGTTTATAATCACAAGATAGTGTAGTACACTTCAAATATAGCAACGATGCTAGACCTTTCTTTTTTTCACGGTGATCACCTAGGTACAGTGCACAGTTTTCACATTGAGGACACATTAACAATGAAAGAACTTTAGATAAAATTTCAGTGTCTATAATTCTGTATCCACTAATTTTTTTAATGTTTTTACTTGGTACATTTGTAATGAATTTAACTTTCTTAGCAGATGCACCTAAAATATTACTGTCATTTAAATCACATCCACTTACATTACATGCATTTTTATTTTTCTGCACATTAAATACTCTTCTTTTTTTGTGGTACTTTGTTCTCTGCTTTACTCTATCATTCATTTTTGTGTTTCTAATAACATCCAAATCATCCAAAACATCCAAAGGATTTTATCATATATTTTCGTTTCTGCTGTTGGATAAACTTTGAAAACTTGTTAAAATCGTAATTGTAAATGGTTAGCGATCTTTAGTATGCTCCAAAAGGAGGTCTTGCAAATTTTGAAAATTGCAGACTACGGAAAATTTTGTAAAATAAAAAATTTCCATATCAGCCGAAAAATTTTTAGAAAAGCGTGGTTTCAATAAAATAAAATTTTAACAGTCGCCTGGTAAATGATTTTCTATTTTTAACCAGTTTCTAAAATTTTGGATTTCAACATAAACATTTTTCAAAATGCTTTCAAACGATATTGAAATAAATGGGTATGATTTGTATGATTCCGGTACCTTTAAAGATAATGAGAATGGTTCTTTAATGGAACCAGAAGATTTTATAGGTAAGATTTTATATTTATTATAAACTTAAATGATCTCTCGAATATGATTTGATTGTGTCTTTTTAACATTTTGAATAATTAAAAAATTAATAATATAGTTAAAGTTATTAATTTTACTTAATATCTGTATCGTATGCTATATTATTATAATATTTATAACCTTTTTTTAATTTTTTTATATAATTATGCTCCTTGAGATTTAATGTCATGTTAAATCTAATATGTCATAATTTATGAGCCATGCTGATTGATGTTTCTTTAAACTTTATTATACATTTTTTAAATCAAGTTTGTTCCTAAATATATTTACTTTTTTTGAAAAATAATTTGTTGGTAAGTATATTTTTCTTTGTTTCAAACAAAACAGTTATTAACTGACAAGAGTTTATTGACCTACAATGACACATAACTTAAATAAGATATATAAAACATTCACAAGACTAATAATATTAATGATTATCAACTAATGATGATTATTTATGTAATAAGTGATATTACCATTAATACAATGACAATAGTATGAGTAATACCAATAAACAAGAAACAGTAATAAAAACAAGCTACAATAATTGTAATAACTGCTAAAATAGCTATAATAATTATAATAATGATAATAAAATTGAATTATATTATAGCCAATAGAGTAATAATATTGATAACAGCAAAAATAGTAACAGCTGTAACAAAAATCATAACAATAGCAAGAACACTAACAATAACAACACAGGAATATTAGCAACAATAATAATATTAGTATAAGAAAAGAACTATTATTATTCTAACCCACGCTATATACTTAAAGTTGTGACAAGCTTTTAGGGTATTCTTGCTTTTTCTAAGATTCTAATCAATTTTTTGCAAAATTTTATCATTTCATATAACTATTAACATGCTGATGTTTTGAGTTTTCACAATGCCACAAAGTCATATCTAAAACATTAAAAAATTCTGTGAGGCGCTGTGGCCTAGCTACTATTTTATAAGAGTCTACCTAAATGTTTCTTTCATGCAATATCAAAATAAAGTATTATAAAATATATAACTATATCATTAATCACACTGCTTACAGAGACTGATGACACCTTGTCTTCAAATTTTTATTTAGTTCACTAAAAAAAAATTACATACTCCTTACTGAATCATTCGCAAGTTTAATTTTTGTGATGGCTTTATTATTTGTCTGGATCGCATCACTTGTTTATTATTTTTATGGAATTATTCTGAACTTAACTTCAACTTCATCATTTCTTCCCTTGATGTTTTCAATTTCTTTTTTCAGTCTTTAAACCATATGATTGAAGCATTTACTTTCATTCATTTATTTGATAATTTGGGGTATTGTGGAGTAGGTTTTAAATATGACGTGGATATACATGAGTTACAGTTACTACTTTGATCAACAATATAATTTGTTTTCGTACTACTCTTTGTGTCGACTGCTGACCACATTTTGTCTCTTGAGTCAATTTTACCCATATACTGTCACCCTCCTTAAATCTCATCTTATCTGCTTTTCTTCATATATCAACCCCTGGAATAAAATATAGTGGTTTCGTCCTAAATAGCATAGATCAACTCAGTACTATCTGATGATATCTTGTATAATTGTATTTCGTCTTATGATATTGTATATCGTATAAAGACTTTTTTTCTAAGCATTTTCCCAAAGTTATTTATCTTTTACTAATTTTAGTTAGTCTATTTTTTTGCACAAATAGTTTAGCTTTGATGTAGTATAAATATATGGTACAACCACTTGTATATTGAGTATACAAAAATACGGTCTCTATATATGTATATAAATTATACACATGAAAAACATTTAATTTATGCTTTTATGTATATATTTGAAATGTATGAGTTTAATGTTGTTTTAATTCCATTTTTAGAACCAAGAACATTAAGTGTACCATTAAATGCCATTAATACTCTTGAAGAACGGCAAATTCTTGCAACATATGCTGATGTTTGTTCAAAAATTAAAGACCATGAAATATTACATACAGTTCATTATGTTGCAGCTTACACAAAAGGAATGGAGAAAACAAAAGAAGGTTTGACTTATTATAACTATTTTTTTTTATATAAATTAATTGATGGCTAGATTGCTTTTTTTAATCCAATTTTTAAAGTTGATCTAAATTAAAAGCTCAGAAAAGCGAAAAATAATGTGGTTACTTTTTTATTTAGAGTTAATTAAGAAAAATCATAAAGTATTTTTTGAAGATAAAGATTTTTCTTATTCTGGAGTGCCGTTTATTGTTTCGTCCCATCGCACTCTTGATTGTCAGCAAGGCAAGGATAGAAATGTTAAACTGAAAGAACAGTATGGAAAAAAACAAAATGATAAAGCAGTAAGTTAAACTTTTTATCCTTTTTTTTTTTTTTTTTTTTTTAATTAATTTTTTTAAATGTTTAGGTTGCAGACCATTCTTTCAAAAAAAGTAAAACTAGTTTGCAAGTTACAAAGAAGTTTAATTGTCCTGCTAAGGTTCACATTAAGGAAGTTTATGAGTTTCCTGAATTTAAGGTATTGTATTCCTAATTTTAAGTTTTGTGATTAGGATTTTTTTAATGGTAACATACAATTAATTCCCGATTACTGGAAAATGGTTAGACTAAAGCAATTTTCAATTAATATGAATTTTGACTGATATTAGTTTGAGTTAAGGTGATTTTTTTTTAATTAAATGTTTAAGTATAAACATATACTCCATTATACTAACAGAAACGTGAAAAATGTCTCGGTTAAAGAAGCTTGTGTTGTATTCACTCTGTACACTTAAAAGATAACATTGAAAAAAGTTTAGCATCACAATAACTTTCTTATCATTTGGTAATATTGTGTCCAAAAGCTAGCGATTTTTTATTTTAAAATTAATTAAAACTTTAAAATTGCTTTTTTAACGTTATTTTATTAAGATTTGTTTCAATAAGAGTCTACTTATTCAAAGTTCTAGATATCCAAGTTTAGACTAAACGGGATATTTTTAATAGTATTCAATTAGACAATTTTAAGGGACCAAATAAAACAGTTCGAGATAACAAAAATTGTAGTTAACGTGTATTTTACTTAACAGAAATTAACTGTATTTTTTAATTATTTTTTTTTTTTGTTATTTCATTAGTATATTCAAATATTTGTTAAGTTTTTTGTTTATATCGTTTATAGAAGCAATTGAGTAAATAATGTTTTCAACTCTATCATAGTTTTATATATATTGTGAACATAGGGATGATATTATATTATTAACATTAGTAGGTGTATTTTATATTTCCATCATTTTATTTTTTTAATCACTCCATTGATTAGTTTTAAACTATATGAGTGAAACCTAACCTGATTTTGTTAAAATTATAATAAAATGTGTAGTTTCATTTTTTGGTTGAAGAGTTTTTTTTTTAATTTTACTAATTTTCTTATTAGGTTTATAAATATTTGTTGACATTTCATTTTTTTTTAAAAGCTTGATAGGGATTCAGAATGGCTAAGAAAAGATGCATCAAAAAAGCTACGAGTAGCTCTTACTGAAAATAGAAATATTATTATGTGTAGAAAATATGTCTTGATAATATCTGATATATCTGTTCACAGAAACCATCCTATTGGTGATGTAAGTTTTTGAAAATAGGCTTTTAAAAATGATTTTATTTAACTATTTTACCATTCACTGTGCTTTTTAAAGGCTGCAGGTATCAATCAACCCATTTCAGAAGATCTTATTGTTAAAATTGGTGAACTAGTTGGAGTTGGTGTTAATACTGTTCCAGAAATGAAAAGACATCTTGAAAATTTTGTTCAAATAGATTCCAGTTCCAGTAATATGCCACTTAAATCAAATAAGCGTTTCTTCCCAAGGGATGAGACCATCCGTAACCATATGATGAAAGCAAGACAAAAGCTTCGTTACTCATTCATAGACCAAGAATGTCTACTTAAAAAAGTAAAAGAATGGGAAGATAACTTTAAGGGATCTTTCATAAAGTTTCGACCAAAAGGTGTCAGTTTAGAAGATAATGACCAAGAGCTTCATAAATCTTTGTTGTTTGTTTATCAAGATAAGTGGCAATTGAGGCTACTTTTGCGGTATGGTAATGAGCTAGCCTTTCTTGATGCTACATACCGAACCACTCGATACGCTCTTCCTCTATTTTTTTTGGTCGTGAAAACAAACATTGATTACCAAATAGTTGCCATCTTTGTTTGTGAAAACGAAACTACAGAAGCCATTACAGAAGCACTGCAATGCCTAAAACAATGGAATCCTTCATTTGAACCAAAATTCTTTATGACTGACTATTCAAATGAAGAAATAAATTCCCTTGAATCTGTGTTTCCAGGTAGGGCTTTTTTTAAATATTTTTTTCATATCTAAGTTTTTAAACATAAATTTTTTGAAATAGAGTTTAATTTGTGAATATTTCTTATATGTGTGTATTCAATCACTTTAGGGTGTAGTGTATTTATTTGTGACTTCCATCGGGAGCAAGCTTGGGAGCGATGGCTGTCCAAATCTATTAATGGATGTTCTATAATAAAAAATGATGTCAAGGTAAAGCTACGTAGAATCGCTCATGCAAAAACAGTTCAGGATTCTAAAGAAGCTGTAAAGGTATTGAAAGAATCATTTGAATACAAAAGTAATCCAAAGCTCATAGAGTATTTGAAAAACACTTGGTTTTGTATCAAAAAGGTAAGATTTTTATGAATAAGATATTATAAGTAAGGTTACCTCTAGTATACTACTTTAGTTTTCAATAAGCAACTTTCTAGTTTCTTAATAATCATAAATGTTTTTTAATTCAAAGAAGTAAAAAATGTCTAATTTTATAAATAATAATTTTTGTTTTTTTATCTAAACTTGTGAATAATGGTGGATTGATGAATCTGTCTAGGTATTTTGTTAAATATTTTGAACATCTGTATCTTATCCTGTCCTAAAGTAAAATTGTTAACTTGGAAGTTGTGAGAAAACTTATGTGCAATATGTTTCTTTGTATTCAATTATAGACGTAGTATTTCTACCAAATTTTTTGTGTGCAAAACTCCTTCAATTTCTCCATCTAAACTTCTTTTAGATACATTTTTGTTATGAAATATGTTTTTGTAATGGTTTAAATCAAGCTTTTTTTAGAAAGGTATGTGAAGTGTTGAGTTTTATGGAAAGTTTTTTTTCTTTCACTTCCAAGCTTTCTTTTAATGCTTTGAGTAGCCTAAAACTTATTTATAATATTTATCTGTGACAGTATAATTTTGTGTGTTTGCATGTTTAGCAATCATGCAACATGAAGTTGATTTGATGATTATTTTCCTAAAAAATTTTTAAAACCAATTTATCCACTTTCATTTTGCAACGGTTTGCAAATCATTGATTTGTAAACAAGAGTTTATCAACACAATTAAAGATGAGGAAGAAGGGTTAAATGTTTTAACAATGTTTGAAATAAAAAACTTAATTTTAATTTTTTTAATCTTCTTTATAAGAATTGACAATAATTTATTAAATAGAATAAGTTAGATTTAAATAACTTGTTGTGTCATTATTAAGACCCAAGATTTTTTTATTAATTAAATGTTTAAAAATCAATTAAAATTTTTATTATTTTCAATACTTTTCAAAGTTATATCCTATTTTAAATATTCTTAGAGATGGTTATTTTCCTACCGAGAAGATAGACTATTATTGAATATTAATACCAACAATGGAATTGAACGTCAAAATCAATCTTTTAAATACAAATTTTTGGAAAGAAGAAAGACATCTTCCCTTACTACTATGCTTAGTGTTTGCATTGAAGAGTTCCTTCCGCACAAGTATGACAGGTTAGTCTACTGAAAAAAAATTTTAATTCTGCTTTTAATTCTGCTATTGATAATAATAATAATAATATTTATAGTTATTCTGATTAAGTTAATAGTGTTTCTAGGATAATAATATTATTAGTATTAGTATAAATATTAGTAATATTATTAGATAACAGTAATAAATATAGCCTACCATAAAGTATTAAATAATTGACATTTTTTGTAAATCTTTATATAATGTGATTCACTTTTCTCCTTAAAATTTTTATTATCTTGGTCCTTCAGTAATGAGCTTTAAAATCTGTAAAATCTTTTAAGAATATTTAGTTAATGAGTATATAATTGCTGAAAAAAGTACTTATAGTAACACTAACTATAATAGTAATTGACTATTTTTGTGAGTTTGTTATAGTAACAGTTTTTATTTTGTGTATTTTAAAAAACTAATGTTAATAATGTTTTAAGCTATGTTGATGAAAACAGAAGAGCAAGTTCATCATATAAAAAGTATCATGAGAAAATACCAAATTATTTGACAAATCGTCCAAGACCTTTGGTTAATCATTGCATGAGAATGATTGACAAATTGTATGGTGTTGATTTATCAGGAGTTACTGCTTTGACAAACAGACTATACAATGTTCCATCATTTCAGTTTAACAGTAGGCTTATATACCAGTGTTTTCTTGGTGATGCAGAACATTTACCAACTTGTTCTTGCCCAGCTTGGTTTACTAGTGCATATCCATGCAAGCACTTTTTTGCTATCTTCCTTAAAGAAAATCTTTCTTGGTTTGATTTGGGTGCAGCTTATAGAGATTCTCCCTATTTTGCTCTAGATTTGTTTTCAGAAGAAAGTGGTCCATCTATTACTGTTAATTCTCCAGAGTTTACTACATCAATGGGTAATTCTGCTGAAAATGATTCTGCTGAAACACTATTAAAAACAAATACTGAGTTAACCAAAATATGTCATACAATCCCAAGAAGTAATAGTCAGGTATTAAAAGATAGCCAACATTCACCAGAAGCATGTAGAGAACTGTTGAATGACATTAGACAGTTGACATATCTATGTAACTCTCAAAATACATTAGATAATTTATTTGAAGAGCTGCTTAAAGTGAAAACTACCTTAGTTCAAAGTCTTCCATCTGAAAAAGGTATTCTTTTACATCCAATGATTCAACCAGAAACTTGGAGCAAAACCATAATAAAGTCACCAAAACCTTTTAATCTACCTGTTAGACGAAAAAGAAAATTGATCAAGCGATTTGGTGCTAAATATGAACAAAGTAAAGCTGCCACAGAAATCTGTGTAAAGCTTGATAAGAAGGAGTCTTGTTATTCTGAAATTATTACAGATCACTCAATTGATGAAAATTGTACAAGTTTTTTGGTTACCAATGATGTTCAATTTGACAATCAGTTAATTGAAGAAGTTATAGCTGGTGAAAGCAATGAACATCGCAGAGCCACTTTAAGTGAAATCAATGATAATCAACTTCAAAGCAAGTTTCAGCAAATTCAAAGTCTTAGTTCCTCCTTCATTGGAGGCGATGAACTATTTGCAATTAAACATTGTGAAATGCTTAATGACAAGGTTATTCACTTTTGCCAACAAATGATGAAGATTCAGCTGGAGATTGATGTCGGACTGCAAGATCCCATAAAAGGAAAAATCAATGCTTTTCATATCCATCAGTTCGTTCCATTTGCTCAAGTTCTTCACGATGGAAATCTTCATTGGGTTTGTGTCAGCACACATGGTTGTGAAACAGGGGAGATTTTTATGTTTGACAGTCTTTTTCATGGAACTATTACTGTTGAGACAAAAAGGCAAATTTGCTCTATTCTACACTGCAGTAAAAACTTTGTTTCTGTAAAAGTATTGCCTATTCAACAACAAACTAATGGTGTTGATTGTGGACTATATGCCATAGCATGGGCGAGACAGATTCTTGAAAAAAATATTATACCTTCAACTACCACGATGTTTGAACAAAGTGAAATGAGAAAGCATCTCCTAAAATGTGTATTTAACAACCATTTAGATGTTTTTCCGCTCACTGTCAATCCTTCTTTGTATCGAAGATGTGCACCAAAAACATTTCGCATTCTTTTATATTGTTCATGTCATATGTTTTGGACCCATGAAGACGAACACATCATTAACAGGCAGATAATCTAATTATCATATTTAAGGACTTAAGTTTATTTATTACAAACTGTCTGTTTTGTATGCAGAAGTTTTTCAAAAGTTGACATGCTTGTGCATTGTAAATTAACAATGGTTAGAAATAAACTGAGACAAGTGAAGCAATTAAAAAAAGTTATCTTTATTTTTTCTAGGCAAATGGCTCAATGTTGCACTTGTAAAAAATGGTTTCACCGCGAATGTCAAAGAATCCCTCAGAGTGCATTTGAGAAAAAAGACAATCTTGAGGAATTCTCAAGATTGCTTGGATGTATTATAAGGTAAGAAAAAAACTTTAATAGCTGTATAAAAAAAGTTTAGCACAATTAAATTTGCGATATTTGTACGACAAGTTATATATTTTTGTTTTGTTAATTAGGTATTCCTATTAGGTATTTTTTCCACTACCTTTTCTTTGTATATAATTTTTTATTACCTCTAATTGCCTTCACATCATTAAAAAAAATTAATACACATATAATTTATGTTTTAAGTTTGTTTGCTTTTGTTTTAGGACTGCAAGGAAAGCATTTCGGAATAGTTTTTAACAAATTAAGTATTTAAATCACAACATATCAGCTGTTAACTTTTCAACACTTGATAAATTTTATTTAGAAAAGAAACTAAAGAGCTTCTACTCGACTACTAGTACAACTCTCTCTAGATCGACTACTAGTACAAGTTGTGATGACACCACTTCTAAAAACGGTTATTTTCATAGCCACATAAAATTTTAAAAACATGTTATTTGAGCATTGGAGACTTTTCAACTAAGGCGCATGATATGGCACATCAAAGCATATCCAAGTTAAAGGACTTATTTTTAATCTCATAATTTTGATACGTATATATCATAATTCTTACCATTTTTTGTCGTTACTATAGAACGACAAAAAATGGTAAGAATTATGATATATGAAAAATGGTATGACAGATAATGTTATATAACACTTAATTTTTGGTAAAATTTAAGGTTACTTAAAATTGACTTTTTTTTTAAACAGCTTTACTCATTCATGTTTTCTTATTGTTTAATATTGAAAAATGGTTGCGTGAAAACATTAAAAGCTGTTTAATGGCATTTAAATGGAAGTTAGTGCTCTTCAAAATAATTACATTGATGCAGACTTTTTGAGGGATGTTTCTGGTGGTTTATAAAATTTATTTGCTACATGAGATCCCCATTGCTCCTTGATACTAAAATGTCAGTTTCCTGTCCGATTAGCATATTCAATGACGATCAGAGCAAGAGCCGACGTTTGATTTCACGATGCTATGTTTAAAAACAAGAGCATTTAGTAGTTACTTCTTATGATTGTCTGTGCTATAAACAATCAATTAGTAAGATTTATTCTTGTATTATTAAAGTTTTTTTTAATATTGTTATTATTTTTATTTGTTTCAACTTTTGTTTTATTTATTTAGGTCAGGATTTTTTATTAAGAAAATATTTTTGTTGAAAGGCTGGAAAAATTTAAAAAATTAAGTTTGTGTCTTTTTTTATTAAATTATTCTCTTTTTTAAGTTCTACCTCTGCCATTATTTTGTTTTTGTTTGCTCTACTGTTGAAGTTTTTCAAAGTTTAATATATACTAATTTTGTATTAATTTTACATAGTATAAAATCTATGATACGAGTAAGATGAGAAATGTAAAAGTAGTTTCTTTTCAAATTTTAGCTCGAAATTTCGAAAGCCACTTTTTTTAAGGGCATCTTCATAAACGCGTTTAGAGGAGTTAAAAATATTTTCATTAGAAGAGTTTTGGTTTAGCCTATTGTTAATTGAAATTGAAATTTGTTTTAGAATTTGAGGGGGATGGTTCGAATTCACATTAATATACAGTAATTTATCATTAGGCTTTTTGTAGGGTTTATAGGAACTTTCTAAGAGGTTAAATGTGACATCAAGAAAATTCACTATTTTTAAATTTATGTTTATTTCAATTTGGAAGCCAATGTTTTTAAAAACTTTAATAATATCTTTTCTAATTTTTTCGAGTTGTGGCCCTGATTTTTTATGCATTATTATTAAACCGTCGTCGCGATGAAGACCTAATTGATTAATTTGGATTATTTTAGCTAGGGTATTTAAAATATATAAACCTACAAATTCGCAAATTTCTGCTCCGTCGTAACTTCCCATTGTTACATCAAAGCATTCGTGCGTGGTTTTTTTCTTTCACGTTTCCTTATTAAAATAGAGTAAAGTTTTTCTGCAGTGCCTTATTATACGAGTAGTATCCTCAGTAATTTCTAAATGGGATTTTCCAAATTCTATTGTTTTATCTAAAATTTCTGGTGTAATTGAGGGGTAAAAATCATTAATATCAAATTGTATAAATGTGCATTCATTTTTATTGTTAATTTTAGAAAACCAATCTATAACATCAGTGGTATTTTTCCACTGATGTAAACCTAATTTTTTCCGAATAGAGTTATTAATTTTGTCTAGTTTTATTTTACTAACGTGCCCTAGTTCAGTTTTTGAAGGAACTAGCAGCCTTCAAGGGAGTTTATTTTGAAAATTTGGTTTGTGATCTTTTAGTGAAACAAACGCTTGCACTGGTGCAACTGATTCAATTCTCGCATCTAAATTAATTTTTTTGGCAATGTTTTGAGCTTCTAAATTAATGGCGTTTTCCAATTTTTTTGGTGCTTTTGCATAATTATTAGAAATATTATCGCGCAGTAATTTACCTCTTAAAAAATTATAAAAACAAATGACCAAATTAAGTTATCCCCATTCTAAAGAAATTTATTTAGTAATTACTTTCTGTAACTTCCTGTTTACCAAAAAAATATAGTAATTATAAAAATTTATTTTTATTTTTAATTATAATAATTCAGAACTTCCTGTGAAATATTTTTTTCTATAAATTGAATTTTTTGAGATTTAGTTACTCTTCCTGATGATACAGCAATGGTGAAACTTAAAGTTGAAGAACAAAGTTAGATAAGTGTTTTTTACTAATTTATTATTGCTCTGTTCTTTAAGAACATTGAACACTCTATTTGTAAAATATACTAACATAATTTACATATATATATATATATATATATGTATATATATATATATATATATATATATATATATATATATATATATATATATATATATATATATGTATATATATATATATATATATATATATATATATATATATATATATATATGTATATATATATATATATATATATATATATATATATATAATGCAAAACCGAGATGAATGAATTATAAAGATTGTTTATAGAAATAAACACTTTCTTAGAGTTTCCAAATGAAACATTTTATGTTCAACCCCTTCATAAGTACCTAATAAAAGATGCATTTTTTGGGGTTGAGTAGAAGTGGGTTTAAAGCCGACTAATACTTATTCCAGGATAAATTTTCTTTCATAACTTTGCTTTTTATTATTCAAAGAAACCGTGGCCACGGAATAACAGTTCAAGGATTGCGGCTAGGAATCACCCACTACACATACCTAACAGCTTCAAAATTATCGTACTCATTTAAATCTATTTTTAAACTGTAAATAGTTTATGCACTTTACCATGATTTTTTTTTTTGTTTGGTTCAAAAGCAAAATATTTTTAAATACTTTCTTTTGCAAACTTATCTTTTATGCGTTTATGCATTTTGCCAAAGAAGCAAAATATCATCTTCGTTTGTTTTGCGGGTAAAATTATGGTCTTGATTACAAAAGGTTTACACAGACTAAGTATTATATCGACATTTTAGTCGAGAATAAAACTGGCAATAGATAGTTGTATAATGGCAGTATTAATCAAAATGCAGCGCATTAGACTTCTATCAAATCAATTTTAAACTAAAATTTAATAAAAGCATGCACCGAGCAAATACAGAGTCAATGGATGTTAGCTATATTTCTGAAATCTGTGGGTTGGATTTCGATAGTCCTATTAATATAATATCAATGCGACAAAATATCAAAAGAATAAAAACACGAATAAATAAGCAAAAAATAGCAACTATATTTTATCAGTCTTTTACATAAATTGTAAAATAAAAATTTCATATGCATCAAACAGTCCTTTCATTTTAAAGCCTTGTTAGGGAATTTTTTTCGCTTGGATAGCTATTTTTTCGCTTTTGTCGTTAAATTAAATGCATAAAAATATTTTAACTAAAACTCTCATAATAAAAGTAAACTGAATTACGAATTGTAATGGCCTAAGCATCCAATTTGATGTAACAAATGTTAAGACAAAAAAATTTGATGAGGAAGGTTGTGGTCCATTCGGGCAAGTATATACCTGCCTACACGTTCTTTTACAGAAAAGTGACTTTTAAGGGACACTCATCTGTACCTGTATAAACAAAAATAAATGTAGATTTATTAATTATAAGAAAATTTGAGAATGATTGCATGAGAAGACACTTTTGAAAGATTTAAACATATTCATTTTAGATTCATATTCTATATTTTAGATGCATATCTTCAAACACAAAATTCACATATAAGACTAATTAAAATTTCATACCTAAATCTTAGATTTCTATCAAAAATCACATTAGATTTATATCCAACAACTACATCGCTTTTGAACGGATTTTTTTTTTTTAATTTTTGAAAAAATTTGATTCCACCAGTTGCACCTGAAAATACGTAATGAAAATACACCTGAATTTACGTTTTATATTATATTTTCATTAATAAATTTCTTCCAAAAAAATGTAAAAGAACCTACTCATTTACATCAAACAAACAAAAAAAAAACGTTTTAAATTAGTAATGGCTAAATTAAGTGAGTATAAAAGGCTAAAATACGAACAAATTAACTAATGGTTGCAACTCACAGTTGATTTTTATTTTGTTAATGGCTGCAACTTGTCCTAGGATTGCAATAATGATAATTAAATATGCTTATAAAAATCAAACTGCAACAAGAAGAAGAAATGGCTAACATTTTAAATTATACAAAAAACTTTATTAAAAATATACTTAAATAAATATGCTTTATAAAAAAATACTAATGTTATTTTTTAAAAAACTGTTCCTAAATTTTTTCAAGACTAATTGTTAATAACACTATTTTAAATTTTATTTATTCCTTTAGAACATTTAATTTTATCTGGGACATCATATCCTTTTGGTCCCCTATCTGTGAACGCTACTCACGAAGATTTAATGGATAACCATTAAACAAAACAAATGATTAATCATTATTCAATAATCATTTACATTTACAAAACAAATGATTTTTTTTATTAAAATTTTTTTTTTTTTCAACATTTTCACTTCCAACAAGGTTGCAAGCAACTATTAGAGTTGGAAATTACTGGAAGAGAAAAAATAAAGTTTATAGAGCAAGATAACGATTGACAGACGACTTGAAAGATTGCAAATTATATGAATCAGGAAAGCAAGATGAAGGACACAAATTCCAAAGAACTTATGTTCGAGGGAAAAAACTAGACAAATAAGAAATTTTGGAGCACTTAGGAATAGCCACAGTAAAAGGATGAGACTTAACTGAATGACAAGTAACACAAGAATGAATTTTTGTAGATGACACAAGAGGCGCTAGCTTATTAGAGCAGTGCCCATTATAGAATTTGTAAAAAAGAAAAAGAGAAGCAACATTATGACAATGTTATAATGGTTGGAGGTTGGCTGCAACAGCAGGTTCAACTATGTTTACTATGCGTTTTTGCACCTTTTTTGAAAGAGAAAGGGCATCATTGATCCGTCCCAGATATGGCAACAGAATTCCATACAAAGGCGGATTTGAGATTTACAGAGATAAAGAATAGAATCCGGAGAAAGAAAGTGTCGAGCACAATAAAGAGATGTAACCTTAGCAGATGCTAATTTTGCAATGGATTTGATATATAGTTTCTGAGAAATATCGGAAGTAAGAGTTAATCTTAGAAGATGAAGGGTAGATGACTCATCAAGTACATTACCATTATAAGTATAGGAAAATCTAAATCAAATATAGGAAAATCTAGATTATTGCGATAACGATTGGCTGAAAAATTGGGTTTTATTAGAGTTATAGTTCACCAACCACTGTGAGCCCCATGCTGTAGCAGAAGTGAAATCCTTTTCAAACTCAAATTCCCCTCCAAACAATCAGAGAGTATTGGCTTCTTATCAAGACAAGAATAAATGGTAGTATAATCAGCGAACAATGCCACCTTAAATATGAGAATATCTGGAAGATCGTTAATGTAAATTAAAAAGAGTATAGGGCCAAGGATAGAACCTTTAGGAATCCCTGAAGTTACAGGATATGAAGAAGAATGCTTTCCATCAAAGGCAACTTTTATACTATGATTGGAAAGGAAGAATTCAAAAATCTTAAAGATGTTACCTGATTCACCATAAGAAGAAAGCTTATTGAGAAGACCAGCATGTCAAACTTTATCAAAAGTTTTAGAAATGTCAATAGTGATAGCCTTAACCTCTCCAGATCTATCTAATGCATGAAAAAATCGATCGGTTATTATTGTTAGCAAATCAGCTCTAGAACGAGAAGATATATACATATATATGCATATATATAAATATATATATATATATATATATATATATATATATATATATATATATATATATATATATATTTAGGTTCCCTCAAAAAGTGAGATTGGACATATAAGCAAAATTAAATTGGACAAAATTAATAATATTCTTAGAAATAAATTAATTTTGCAACAGTGGAAAAATACCACTGATGTTATAAATTGGTTCTCCATAATCGAAAATAAAAATGACTGCACATTTATTCAATTTGACATTAATGATTTTTACCCCTCAATAACCGCAGATATTTTAGATAAGACTATTGAATTTGCAAAAAGCCACACAGCTATTCCTGATGACACAATCCGTATAATAAAACATTGTAGAAAAACCTTACTTTATTTTAATAAGGAAACTTGGAAAAAGAAAAAACATACATGACTGCTTTGATGTAACAATGGGCAGTTATGACGGAGCAGAAATTTGTGAATTTGTTGGACTATATATTTTAGATTTGTTAAGTAAAATAATCAATATAAAAGATTTAGGCCTTTATCGCAACGATGGTTTAATAGTAATGCGTAGAAAATCTGGTCCACAGCTCGACAAAATTAGAAAAGATATTATAAAAATTTTTTAAAATATTGGCTTTCAAATCGAAATAAAAATAAATTTAAAAATTGTGAATTTTCTTGATGTCACATTTAACCTCTCTGAAAATTCATATAAGCCTTTCAAAAAACCAAACGATGAACTATTATATATTAACATTAACTCTAACCATCCACCCCAAGTTCTAAAACAAATCCCGATTTCAATTAATATTCCTCTAAACAAATATTTGAAGATGCCCTAAAAAAAAGTGGTTTTGAAAATTTTGAACTAAAATTTGACCCTGAAAAAAAGAATACATAAAAACGAAATAGAACTAGAAATGTAATTTGGTTCAACCCCCCATATAGCAAAAATGTTTCTACTAACATAGGAAAAGTGTTTTTAAAATTGGTCGATAAGCATTTTCCGCGATCTAATAAATTACATAAAATTTTTAATCGAAATACAATTAAAGTTAGCTACAGTTGCACAAAAAATATGGAAAGAATTATAAAAGGTCACAATAAGGCTTTGTTAAACAAAAAAGAAATCCTAAATGAAAAAACTACAGAAAATTGTAATTGTAAACAAAAAATTAATTGTCCAATGAGTGGAAGTTGTTTATCAAAAAATGTGGTATATAAATGTGTTGTTTCCTCTAAGAATGTACCTGATAAACAATATATTGGCATAACAGAGGGTGAATGGAAAAAACAATTTGCCATTCATAAGCAATCTTTCAAGAATATAAAGTATTCAAAAGACACCATGCTGTCAAAATATATATGGGAATTAAAGGAAAAAAATATTGATGATTTTATACTGAATTGGTCTATCCTTAAAACAGCGCCTGCATATAACAATATTTCCAAAAAATGCATACTATGCCTACAAGAAAAATTTAAAATAATTACACATGCAAATCAAGAATGCTTATTAAACAAAAGATCGGAATTAATTTCTAAATGTAGGCACGAAAATAAGTTTCTCCTAAAAAACCATAAAAATAAATGAGTTCAAATAATATTTACATTAACTACCCTTTTTTAAAAAATACCATAAGTAATCATTTCTAAAGAATTCTTTTTATAATAGTGTCAGCAAATTCCACAAATGTGTGAAAATTTACAGTAGTTAAGACATTTGCAACTTCCTGTAATTTAATTTTTGGTATAAATTGAAGTTTTATTAATTTGATCATCCATTTCTGATGAATCTTTGTTGATGAAACACAGTGTTAAATGGAAAAAATTTTTGTTAAGTGATTTTCTACTACTAATATATATATATATATATATATATATATATATATATATATATATATATATATATATATATATAAATCGTAAACGCCAAAATGGAATCAATCAACCTAAAAAATTGAAATTGACAAATTAACAGAAAACATTGTCTCCGTTCAGGCTGATTTCTACCTTGTTGCAACAGTGATTTTAACACTGGCAACTATGTCAGGAATACTACTGCTGTTAAAATTTAATAGTAACTTGAAATTGGTCATTTTAAAGAAGATTTTCAGTTATTCGAACTTTCGGTTATTCGAAGTAAATTCTTGTTCCCCTTGGAGGTTTGAATAACCTGGAGTTTACTGTATATATATATATATATACATAGATATATATATATATAATTATATATATATACTCATTTATATTTATACATTAATATATATATATACATATATATATATATATATATATATATATATATATATATATATATATATATATATATATATATATATATGTATATGTGTATATATATATGTATATATATATATGTATATATATATATGTATACATATATGTATATACATATATATATATACATATATATATATATATATATATATATATATATATATATATATATATATATATATATATATATATATATAAATAGTCAAAAAGTTTCTTCCATAAACTGTAGTTTTAAATTAAACGCTACTAAACCATGATAGATTGTGTCCACACTATGTCCACACCATGCTCATAGAGTGATTTCATCCCATGTATACCAAACTTAATTCTGAGTTATGGGTCCTAACTAATACAGATCTTCAAGTGTAACTAGTATTTTAGTTAATTTAGGAGTATTTCTAGCTATTTTACATAGAAAACATTATATTTAGCTTTTCTTTGCTGTATATCTTCTATAATTATAATTTTACGATTCATCCATTACCACATTAACATATTTAACTTTTTCACTCAGCTCAATTAATCAATCAACATATTTTCATTCTTAATAATATATAAACAATAGTGAGGAACATTTACAAACAGTTTCAGACTGATGATGCATAAAGACCTACAATTGTGTAAAACAATTATTGTAAAATAATTATAATAAAAACAACAATAATTATACTAATAATAATAAAGTAATGATATTATTCATAACAGTAGTTATAATAATAATTACAGTTGTATTAATAATAATGGTTTTATTATAATAATTGTAATATTACTATTAATAGTGATTTAATAGCTATAATAAGATTTATTAATAAATTTAATTCTTCTGCAGCAATGAATGCAGTTTTTTAAAGTTTCTATTTGGACAGTCTTTGGATTCGTGTTTATAAGCACAATAAACGTTTTTTTAGATATATAAATATTTTTTTAATAACAAAAAAAAAGCTCAGATTTTGTATTAAAAAATATGACTTATCTGTACTGAGGATAAGTTACTTAGAATAGTATACCTAATAGAAAGAAAAAAAACTTATATTGTATAGGTAGTTAGTAGAGAGATTATTAGAGGTTGTTAAAGTTATTAGAGATTTGCAGTGTTATGCAAAAGGATAAAGTCTTTGTTCTTTTATATAAGTTCTCTAATCTCTAATAATTATCTATACTTATCTAAACCGTACTGCTAAATTTTGTAATGCTATGATGTCTTTATATAATATAATTGGTTATATTATATACTTTATGATATACACCACATATGCAAACAGCAACTTTTTTATAAAAAAAACGAATAATTTCTTTGTACAAAGTTCTTTATAAAAACAAAAAAACTATTAGTATACTCACAATAAAACTTTTCATTATAAGATAATTTAATTAAATATTAAAGTTAATTGAATTACCATACTCCAAAATATACGATAATAAAAGAGACATTCAGTAAACAACATTTTAGTATGCTTCAAAAGTAGGTTGCGAATATTTGCGAAAAAGCATTCCGGAGTCTGCAATTTTCAAAATTTGCGAGACCTCCTTTTGAAGCATACTAAAGATCGCTAACCATTGTAAATGGCCTATGTTTGAATATAATAAGGAACAGAATATTATTTAGCAAAGAAGATATAAATCAAAACATATATTTGAAACAGTACTCCAGGATAAGTTCACCAACAAAATATTCACCCCATATTAACGCGTTGCTATGCAAATATTTTTCTCTTGGGTTCAAAAAAACATAAATTAAACAAAAACTTATGAAGAAACCTATAATTTTTTTTGCAGATTCAAAATCTACATAAAATTTTGGTCAACAATTATTAGAAAAAAAAAAATCAAATTTTTGAAAAAATTTGAGGGTAGTTGCCCCTTAATGGTTCATGAATAATAAGAAACTATTTTTGATTACGTAGGAACCACTTTAAGATATAAACAAAAATTTAGGTATTAAACGTAAAAAAATTGTTGTAAATCAACTAAGTTTGAACACATATTTCATAACATTGCTAAAGATACAGAAAATTATTTTTTGATTCTCATATGCAAAAATTAAAATTTCAATAATTTGGAGCCCTTTACAAAAGTATTATGATTTACATTTTAAAGTAATAAAATTAAAAATAGAAATGTATTAGAAACAATCTTTTCTTAAAAAATTAACAAAGGGCACCAAAAATTAGATAGAGTAGACTTTCATTTCATCACATCATTCGTTCAAGTTTTTCAAATTTCAACCATCAAGCATGTAGCTATGGTAAGAAATCTTAGTTCACCTCTAAGACATTTTTTTATCGTAAATATCGCAAAAAACAGAAAAGTGATCGCAAATCATTGGCAATATTTTAACGATACTTAATTTTATTCCGTTTAATGTAAATTTTTATTTAACAAGGAAAGATAGATCTTTTTATATTTTTTTATTTGAAGATGAAATCAGAATAAAAATACTCGCTTTTATATTGAGTTAAACAGTCGTGTGTTTAAATGGTGCCTGTAATAAAAAGACTTCTCTTTATTGGTCCAAACCTTTTCTTCTTTATTCCAATTCTTATTATTTGTGTCCAAACTTCTCTTCTTTATTCCAAAAGTTAAAATAAACGCAGATTTAAAAAAATTTATATTTGTAACTCCTATTACAACATTTTTAATCCGTATTTTGTAGTCTTATTCTTCAAGCATTATTTATAGTTTTTAAACTAGCAATATAAGAATCTTGAGCATTCTTACTGATTAGGGAGTTAAAATAACTTTAGGTACTTCTCTACTATTAAAATTTAGTTAACTGATTTCATCAAGTCAGTAAAATATTTTGTGTTATTAAAAATAGTTATGAGTTAAGTTAAATAAAAATTACAAAATTCATTACACACACGCCGAATTCAGAGTATGGACAAAAAACGACCAATGCCAGTAAAAAAATAAACAGTTGCCTGACATGAACTCCATGTGAAATACTTGTGGGATTCATAGGAATCAACAGAGAGCCCATGTGGGGTAACGCTTTTTTTTTCAGAGAGCCCATGTGGGGTAACTTTTTTCTTCACAGGGATTTTGTTTCCTAAATTACTTTGCAACTAGTAAATATTTCGGACTGAAATATTTAGGCTATATATACAAAAGGACAAATAACAATATGAATCTAAAATCAAAGTTGAATATTAATTTATAATACATCAAATCAACATTTACATTTTGTTGTTCCAAAATTGCTCTTAAAAAAAAAAAAAGTTTCAAGCAGATGTGAATGTTTAATTAAGGTTCACATTGTAGTCATACTCAATTTAAAACTTTTGGAAAAATTTTGAGGCGTATTGTCAGCAATATCTTTAACTTTTTGGGAAACGTTGAAAACAAAAAGTAAATTTCTTAACTAAAAAAAATGCTAATAAAGATAAAAAACTTAATTAGTAAAAAAAAAAAAAACTATTCTATATTTAATCATACTTGCCGTTTCAGTAAATTAGTTCCAATTACAAAAAGGATTTCTTGAAAATTGCTCCTTAGCAATTTTTGCAAAAACAAGTTATCTCAAAATGAACAACCATATTAACCCCAAATACCTAAAAGGTTTATATTTTTGTGCTTATTAAGTGTCTTTTAGGGTTTATCGCTCAGTTTCTCTCATAATTTCACTAAATTCAAAATAAAAAAAAGTTAAAAATTAACTTTTTCACTTAACAAAAGGAAGAGAAGTATTTAATAATAAATTTCTACCTTCTCTTTTATCAACTTCCAAGTATTTAAATCTTTTACATTCAAGTCCTGTTTTATGCAATGCAAGTCGTTATGTATATATATATATATATATATATATATATATATATATATATATATATATATATATATATATATATATATATATATATATATATATATATATATATATATATATATATACATAAAAGAAACAAAGATTATAATCTTTGTAATTACGCTACCTTTGCTTCAAATCGGTAAAACACTGTTGTAATGTAATTTAACAATTTTCAGAACATTTTCAATCAAATTTTAATATTCAGAATATTTTCAATAAAACTTGATTAAAAATATTCTGAAAATGTTAGCGCTTTCTAGTGTACTCTACTTATCACGATTTAACATATCATATCTAATTTGAGAATACTATATACAATTTAAGAATACTATATTATACAATATCATATTTAATTTGAGAATATTTTAGCTAAATCTTGATACAACGGCGAACATGTGCTATAAGAGTTGCCAGGCGTCCGGTTTTTACAGAGGAGAATGCGGCACCAAACCTGTAAAAATACTTTTTTTACTGTGTTCTCCTTCGTAAAAGCCAATCAAATAACCGCTGCAGATGCTGCAAAACATAGTTTACACTGCAGAGTTTATTTTTAAACAAATCAGATTGCTACTTTTTGTATTGAAGAACCAATTAACATTTCCAATTTTTTCATTCCCAGAAAATTATGATTTACATTAGGAAGTATTGTAAAATAATATTCTCATTCTTTGCAAAGCATAGTTTTCACTAATAAAAATAAAAACATCGGCAGTCAAATATTAGGCGGGTGGTAGATGTCATTATGTCAATATTTTTATTTACTTTTTACCCCATCAGTTGCAGCACTTGACGGGGTTTAGACCCACCTCTGATATATATATATATATATATATATATATATATATATATATATATATATATATTATATATATATATATATATATATATATATATATATATATATTTATATATGTATAAATATATATAATATACAATATATTATATTGTTTAAACTCACCTCATAAAAATATTTTCTTATAATTTCACTTAACAAAAATTTCACTTAACAAAAGGTGTGCAAAAGAAAAAAAACTAGAGAGTAAAAAAGTTTAATGCAACACAATGGATGTAGGCCTTATCGTGTTTTTAGAGTAGGTTTGAAATTCAAGTTTTTTATAAATTCTAGTGTGTATGTGTAGGAAAAGGGGTGGGGGGAAGAGGATGCATCCCCTTCCCCCCACCCCCTTGCCTTAAATATAATGTGTTGAAGATAATTTTTGGCTGCCCTCAAAATTATCTTTTCTCGCCTTTTCTCCATCGCATATAAACATTGCAAGTTACGTGGTTAGGGCAATTAACTCGCTTGTCAAGGAATATCTTAAGAAACCCACATCTAAACGTCATTAAAGTTAGTTCGCATCACATTCAGGTAAATAATATTTTAATAAAATATTAATTTAAGGTATAGCTTGCCTGTATTCGATTAAAAGCTCATTTTAAAAGGATATTTTTTAAATACGAAATTAGGCTTTTCTTTATTAATTTTGGGAACTATGCCTCAAAATTACAAAAGAAAAGAAAACAGTCGAGGTTATAAAACAAGTTACACAAAAAAAAAAAAAAAAACGAAAATTTATTTGTCCAAACAATGTATTTGTCCAAACAATTTATTTGTCCAAACAATTATTTGTCCAAACAATTATTCATGACTGACTGGAGAGTACCATTTGATTCGTTGGACATAAAACTTTTAGTCAAATCTTAATGTGATAAAGTGAAGATAAATGACGCTTGATTCAAAAATAATATGCCTGGGGTAGATTGGGTTCAGTCTTTCATGAAGAGACATTGCTTAACAAATAGGGTTGCAGACACGGCCTACTCAATAACAGGCCTGAAAGACGCGCAAAAAATCCTTTTACAATAAGATAACATTTCTTAATCAATTAATTAAAAAAAAACACTTATCTTTAATAATGTAAATGATTTTCTTTCAAATTTCACAAACCCTACAACTTCACAAAACATATTTTACATACATTTATATTTCTGCTCCGCTGTGATCATTTTTGTGACAATTTAAGTATTTTTAAAGCTGGTTCTTTTGTCGATCGAGGTGAGTAAAGCTTGCTATAGTTGTTAAATATGTTAGATAGTATTTTTCCATGAAGCTTATCTATGTTTTCAAATCCATAAAATTCTGCTATCATCATTGTTATGTTTATAAAACTTGTCCTACAAACTGATAACATGATGTGATGAAAAAATACGTAGCAATAAATCACCCATTGACACATATTGTCTCCAGGTATCTTCAAGCCTCCTCTGTTGATTTCTTTAGTAAATTCCCCTAACTCTTCGTAATAGAACTGTGTATCATATTCATCTACATCATTTCTACTGATGTATCCTGCAATATAAACTAAGGCCATTTTTACAGACTTAGACAAGGCTAACTCCATATTTGAAAGATTATGAAACACATTAAAGGTATTGTCATCATTTAGCAAAAATCCACATTTCAAACAAGCATGTTCACAACTTGTTTGAATTCCATCAAAATCTGTGTTTAAATCAAGGAGAAGTTTTGTTTTCTTAATGTTTACTTTTTGTAAAACTTGTTGAACATTAATAAAATATGTTCCACCAGAACCTTGACGTAGCTTACTAAACATTTTTTCAATGGGATCACTCAAAAAATTTCCTAGACATACATATTCGTGTGAAGTGCTGAGGAGATGCTTAGTTAACTCGACCAGCCCTCTACTTGTGTATGCAAGAGCAAGAGCAGTATCCTTGGTAAGTTGTTTGTCCTTGTTTTTTAGGAACCATTTTTTCAAACATATTTGCGATATCAAGTAAAAATTATAATCGTTGATCGTTAGGGTTATCAAAGACAGCCCTTTTTAAGTCTTTAGTTTTAACATCTTCGAACTGACTTTTTACATTTAGGATTTTGAAAAAGTCTACAACTTTTTCTATAAAATCAACAGTTCCACCTGAATCCTGCATTTCTGGATGAATTTTTAGTGCAGTTAATGTTTTAACACAAAAAAAATCTTAAGACATAAAGCAACATTCTGTCGTTCTATAGGTTTTGGTCGGATAGAAACTTCATTAAGCCTTGATAGTTTCACAATAGAATTATTTTCTTACTCAACCAGCTTCTTCAAGTCAACCCACTTTGCAGTTTTTTCAAGGCCGCAGTCAGAATACTTCAACTCTTGCATTTTTTCAGTAAACCAATTGTTTTTAAGAGATTTGATTAAATGTACATAATCATAGAGCAAAAAAATGTTTTCAGTTGTGCGCCATGGAGAAATCAAATTGAATTTTTTAAAGAATGATTGATTTACTCTTTTATTATCACATAAAATTGCAACAGTAATGCCATTACATGAACGAATCAAATTTAACATATCAACAACTTGTTCATATTGAAAATCAGCACTTATACAATACACTGGCAATGCTTTGTACAAAAACTTCTTTCCTCCAAATAATGAGCAAATCATAAAACTCAAAACAGTGGTTGCAAAATGTTCTGGAGTATTTACTGCTTTTCCAAATAAGTTACCCCCTTGATACGTTAGTTGTGGTTTTACATAAACTTCATCAATTATTATAATTACATTTTTTTGACGAGGATCTTCTAGTTGCATAAAATATTTGTTGAGGAAATCAAAATCCTCTAGCTTACTAACCTTAGATATAAGTTTACCAAGTGTTACAATACGTGGCATTTCAGTCATCTCTAATACGACTGTAAAGAGATCTTGAAATTGAAAAATATTCAGAAGCCTTACTTAGAATTTCTGGAGAATATTTTTTATTACCAACAAATGTTAATGCATGCATGCTAACAACTTGTTGTAGGACAATGTTTTTTTTATGATCCATTTCAACAGAATGTAAATATCTAATAGCTTCTAAAGTTTGTAAGTAAGATGTAATTTTATGTATTCGATTACTGCACAGTGATATAATAGAGCATCTAGATCCAAAATGAAAACCTTTAAATCACATATCCATTTTAACTTTTGAAAGAAACTTTGGAATAGCAGCGGTATCAATATAATCCTTACTTTGGACTATTAAACCATCATCCACTGTAAAAGATGTTACTGGAAATGGAATAACTTCTTTGCTTACTTTTAGGCAAAGATCATCAAAATAACTAATTTCATACAAATCCAAGTGAGCTGAAATTTCATCAGGCTTCATGTTATGCGTAGATGGTAGTGATTTTGTTGTTGTTCTTTTTGTTGGTGGAGGTGTAGGAACTTGACTTTGAAATACACAGATGAAAATAGTTGGTGGATTAAAGGGACGAATTTTACCATGAATGTGACAAGTTTCATAATTAACTGGCCAATGATTTTCACAAATGAATGTATTTGGACTATTTGGAATGTTTTCTCTTGGAATAGATCTAATCCATCTTTCTCTTTCTTGAGGATTACGGTTTTTGCTTGGTAATCGAAAAAGTTTAACTTTATGTTCTTTATCATAGTTACCTCTACAACCAGTTACACAACATTTAAAGGGCATGCTATAGTAATTTTCGTTTTAAAAGATTACATTTTGCTAAATATATAAAATACAAATAAAATAATATTAATTATTAAATAATTACAAGCAATTGATTTTAAATATATATTGTATAGTATATCATATGATATATAGATATAATGCAGTAATTTATTTACATAATATGATCATATTATGTAAATACATTACTGCATTATATCTATATACCTAACTGATTTAAATATATATATATATATATATATATATATATATATATATATATATATATAGGCGCGGGTGTAGCTTTTTAAAGAAGTTAATCAAGAAATGTTAGCGCTTCTAGATATAGAGAGGGGCGGGGGCAGGGGGAAAGGGAGCCCTCTTCAAGCGAGGGGGTAACTTAAAATTGCCCCCTTGTTTGTCGAGGGGACAAGTTTAAAGAGTTAAAAATTTTTTAAAAAAAACCACTTGTTTACAATTTCTTTAACGGACGCTAAAATGGACACGGACCATTGGACCTGCTCAATCTGCCAAGCTTTAGTCTCTCTCCCGTCGTCGTAATATTGTCGCAAAAAAATCTCTTTTTCTTTTCTACAAATACTTTCATGATCACTGCTCAAAGGAGCTACTATCTCTAGTTCCATTAACTAAAACTCATTCTCGCTATTTAGCTAAGTCTAAAGCACTAAATATTTCAGACACCCTTTTTATGAATTCAAAAAAGGAGCATAGGGTTAAACTAATTTAGATCGATTGGAGGAAAAAAATACAACATACTAGATAAAAACACTAACATAATATTTCAAATTTAATACACAGTATAATTAATTTATCACAAAACAGTCAGAACAAACAATGTTTATACTTTTAGCTACTTTCTTAGCTCAGTTTTTAATTGATCGTTAATACCTTTAACGTTAATACCGGTACCTTGAAACAAATTTCTAATTTTACTTTAACTAGTCTCACAAGTTTAACCTGTTATATTTTGGTAACTTATAGATTTTATTTAGTCGAAAAAAGTTTTTTCAACAAATCAAACCAATCGCCTTAAAAAAAAGCGTATTAAAAAATTTGTTACGAAGCAAAAACTAAAAGTGTGTCATGGTGCCCCACTCTCCCCTATATTGTTTCCGAAATAATGCTAAAAATAATTAAAATCTAAATAGACACACAACATTATTACCATTTATATAACAAAAGTTATTATTATTAACATGAAAGATACAATATAGTAATAACATAATAATATACAATATAGTAGTAACACAATATAGTAATAACATGAATATTAATCGTAAACTTCAGTAAACAATGTAAACAAACTTGCGATGCAGCTGGTGAGCAGTTATCACTTACCTTAACTGTATTGAAGTCATTTTTTTCCCTAAACTGCTGGCTAATGATCATTAAAGTAAACTTTAAGTCATGAAAGTTTACAAAATTAAAACCATATTTTAACAGTTAAGCAAGGTAAACTAAAATAATGGCGCTGAGTAGAACGTTTTAAAAGGTAGAACTAAAAAATAGAAAAAAGATATATTTAATAAAATAAATACTTAAATTTGTATAAAACATAATGCTCTTAGTTAAAATATAAAAAATACAGTACATCAAAAAGTAAAATCATATATATTTTTTAAATACAAAAACTGATAAAGTCCTATTTACTGATTAAAGGTGTTAAGTTTACTAAAGAGAAAGAAAAAAAAAAGTATATTTAGAATCAAAATTTTGAAATATTATTTTATATTAAAAGATCTAATTAAAATAATTTTACTTTCATAGTTTTAATTTGTCTTATTTCATGTGTTTTATAAAATATAAATAATAAAAAATTCATTTTAAACTAAAAAAATATTTAAAAAAAGTAATACTAACATTTCACTTTTTTTTTCAATCAAATTCAATTAAACTGATATGTTGGAAGAACAATTTGTAATATTTATACTTATTCTTAGTCTTATATTTATTACATAATCAACCCTGTTCATTGCTTGTTTAAAATCGAGGAAGGACTAACCTCTGGAACTTTAACAACACACTTTGTTCAGAAAAAAGGTAACTGTATTGTATTTCAAAAAAAAAAAAGAAAAAGATTTTGTTACTAATATGGCCCAGACACTATGAATTACATAAACTAATTATATATGGAGTTAAAAATTTAAAACAACTTAAAAAGTATCAAACATAAAGTATTAAAAGTTAACTTACAAATTAACAAATAAAAAAAACTTGTTAAAGGAAATGAATAATAAAAAAAAAAAAAAATGGTTAACAATTTTTATCTGTAAAATTTAATCTACGATTTTTAAGTGCAAACAAGTCAATAACTTTTTCAATATTAGGTTCTATCTCTTGGTGAATATGCAATAAAGCAAGACTGTTCATTCTCTCAGATGACATAGTACTTCGTGTGTAGTTTTTTAATTGTCTCATAGCTCTTTCACACGCAGAAGAGCTTACAGGCAATGTTCCTAGAATGCGAAGACAAACTCTTAGATTTGCAAATTGATTGTTAGGAAGACTTTTTAAAGTACTTGAAATATTATCTGGTAAGCAAATTTTTTCTTGAACCCAAAAGCTTTCCCACAAATCAAGTTCTGCGTTTAAAGAAATTGCACATGGCAAATCTGTTGAATAAAAATTTACAAAAGATTGAAACTTAATTTTCCAGTCAATCTTCTTAAAAACATAAAACATCTTTTTATCTGGAATAATAACCAAACCATCATAAGCAACCAAAGCATCATCACTAAATCTGTTATTAACTTCAAATAGGAGGTGATCGATAAGTGGTATGGTTAACGATTTCTTGAAAAAATCTGAAGTTGAACAAGAAGGAACATTATTTCTATATATTTGACACCTTGATACTCTTGGTTTAACTTCTGCAACATCAAATTTAGAAGCAAGACAAAGAATTGTATCATACCACTTTGTGTGATAATCATCTATTAGATTTCTAAGTGTAAGCATACAACTTTTTAAAGCTGAAATAGAACTTAAACCATCACAAATGTCAAAAGTTTTACCTTGCAACATTTGTGTAACAGGTATAGTGTAGTCAAGAACTGTTCGAGTAATCACTAAAGATGCAATAAAATCAAAAGTTGTAATGAGTTTTAAAAAACAAGAAGCTTGTGAGGAAGTTTCTTTATTGCACTTTTTTTCTAAGTTCATACTCATTCCTTCAAGACAAAAAACAATAGGTACAAACAAACTTTCAAAATCATCCAACCCAGTTATGCACTCAACCCATCTTGTGCGACAAACATCAATTAATTTTTTCTTTGTAGCAGAAGGACAATGTTTGGTGATAGCTGCTTCTAATAAATTTTGCCTTGACTCAGAAAAATTAAAAAAATAAGACAATTGTTTTACTTGCTCCATCATATTTCTGACTTCTTGCAGTTTGCACGAATTTGCTACACTAAGATTAAGTCGATGACTAAAACAGTGAGTATAAACTGCTTTGTCAGTGTAACCTTTGATTCTCTTTGCAAGACCTTTAATATGACCAGCAACAGATCCTGCACCATCATACCCCTGACCTCAACAATTGGAAATGTCAAGAGAATAATCTTTAAGACATGATAAAATAGTTTTGCAAAGAGCTTCTCCTGATAAACCATATTCGCAATGCAAAAAACCCATAAATTCTTCTCTTACATCAAAAGAACTATCTATAAATCTTATAATTAAAGACATTTGTTCCTGATTGGAGCAATTAGATACTTCATCAGCAATTATCGAAAAAAATTGATTTTCCTTTATATCGGAAATTAAAATATTCTGGATATATTTTCCACAACAATTTATTAATTCATTTTGTGACGAATTAGAAATATAAGATGCATTCTTTGCACAGCTGTTAAGATGATGCTCAAGAACTTTATCCCCACCTCTGATCCTGTAGTTTAAAAGTTCAAAAAAATTTCCTACTCCATTTACTAAAGAATATTTTCCAACAGTAGGATGATGTTGGGAATCGTCACGATGACCTCTAAAAGCTATATTGAGACGGCCTAAGAAAATGATTGAGTCAACAATTGAATGCAATTTGTCCCGATTTAAAGCAACCTCCTTTTCATATTCTTTATTAATTAAAATATCAATATTTTGAATACTTCCATTCATTGTATTTAAAACTGCTGAAAATATGGTCCAGTTGTCATAATGAAGACTTTGTACAGCTAAGTGATATTCATTATTCTTTCCTTTTTTCCCATGATAATGTCTTTTAAAAGCACTCACAGCATCTAGCCAGTGCTTTACAGGCTGAGAAAACAAGTATTTACATCTACTAGATTTCGAAAAGTACTTAAACCCAAACAAAACACAACTCAAACAATATGCTCCATCTTCAGATGGTGAATAACTAAGCCATGAAAATTGCTTTAACCAGATAAGTTGGAAAGATCGTCCATTTGTTTTTGGAAAGCAATAACGCTCATCAGGCACAAAAACATTTCTAATCAAGTTTTTTAATTGCAAATCATTTAAAGTAGATGCTTTTGAACGAAAGCATGCAATATCATATTCACTAGGAAATTCACCTGACAACTTATTTGTATTAGAGTCTAGTTTTGAAATTTTGGCAGATAAAAACTTTTTTTTTAAATTTTACAATCATTTTCATTTAAAGGTAGCAAAGTATTGGAAGAACACGATTTTGAATCTATAAAGGAATCAAAGACACTATTTCTGTGAGAGGATGTTATAAATTTATTGTTATTAAGTTCATATAAAAAAGATTTATCAGCAATGGTAGAAATAGGTGGTTCTTGATTGGTGTTGTATTTATCTGTAAACATAGTAATTGGTAATTGTTTAGCACAATTACTAACTTTTTTACATAAAAATTTATGCTTCAAGCACTTCTCATCTGGAACGAAAACTAGAGGTACATAATGATTGTGTTTATATGGAAGTGGAGGATTTGATCCTTCAAAACAAGACAATAAATTCAGAACATCTGATGATGGAGATAAAATATGAGGTTCAATTTTAAGATTAAACATAAGTTTATATTTTAGGAAAGAACTAATTGTTCTGTAGTAACACTGAACTTGTTTAAAACACACAGTTGAAAGAGCAAGAACGCAAAGAAAACCAGACCATACAAATTCTTGACATATGTGTAATGCTTCTTCCTTAACAAGATCATCTTTTAGTTTTCCTGAGTCTACAGAATGTGTGGACACAGACACTGCTAACAAATTATCTATTGATGAAAACTCATTTGGATACTTTAAGCACAAGCTGACAAACGATGGATGATTACTATAAAATGAGGGATTTAAATATAAATCAATTGCTGTCAGAATTCTTAAATCCATTACCAAACTATTATCACCACTCAGGCAAATAGAAAATGAACTAAATAGACAATTACCAGTAGATTCAGATCTGTAAAAAAATGAATAAAGCTTTTTAATACATATTAAAAAAGTTCCAACGCCAAGCACCAAACTTAATGTAAAATAAAACTTTATTCAAGAATTTATGTTTGATAAAAAAAAAGCAAACCAATTAGATCAAACCAAAAGATAAATTAAAAAAATGGTTTGCTTATGCTAACTTTCTTAATGCAATTTTAAGTCAAATTTATTATCATTATTATTATTATTGTTGTTATTAATAATAATAATAACAATAATAATAATAATAATAATATTGTTATTATTATTATTATTATTATTGTTATTATTATTATTATTATTATTATTATTATTGTTATTATTATTATTGTTATTATTATTATTATTATTATTATTATTATTACTATTGTTGTAGTTGATGTAAAGAATGAATTTTTCCAATTATTTTTTCTATTACTTTTTGAAATAAATAGAGAAATGCTTACTTCAACGCCATAGTTTTCCTTGGATTCTGTGGAATGTCACACTCGACAGAAATATTTCTCTTTATTGACTTTTGAACAGTCAATAAGTCATAAAGATCTGGTTTGTGAAGGAAATTAATCTTTAACGACAATTCGGAATAAACAGTTCGTAGATTTTCAATACAACCGTTCTCAATTAATTTTCTTACAGACTGTAAAGAAATGCAAGACATGCTATGAAAATGTTTTAATTCAGTAAGTTGAAAGTTTCTTTTAAAATCTGCAATCGACAGAAACCAACAATCGATTAACGACTAACTTGCACCTAACTTGGCCTGAAGTTACGCTACCGAACGATGAAAAAAACCACAAGTTAAATGAACTTAATAATTTTTTAGACTCTCGTTTGCCGAATAAACGGGCTAAGTTAGGCACAAAAATGTTTTGCCTAACTTGACCTGAAGTTACGTTACCGGAGGATAAAAAGGAAAACATTTAATGAGGATTTATCCCATTTTGAAATCTCGTCAGCCAAATAAACGGGCCAAGTTAGACGCGCCTAATATGGTCTGAAATTACGCTACCGATAAAAAAATTCGAATTCACTTTACAAATCAATGGAAACTATACGGGTGTTGTAGCATATGCTGATGACATTATACTCCTTAGCTCCACCCTTTCTGGCCTACAAAAGCTTCTTAATACCTGTAATATGTACACACACAAAAACTGTATAAAATTGAATGCTGACAAAACCGAGTTCTTGCTCACCGGAAAAAAGCAAATTAAAAACTGCACAATAACTCTCAACAACAAAAAAATAAAACTTCATGATAAACTTAATCACCTAGGTTTTACGTGGGATACAAAAAGTTCACCTTTTGCCTCACTTAATAGTTTAAACATTGATCACCGAATATCTAATTTCCGGGCAGTAATCCAAACTTTAATTCAATCAGGAATTCGTTTTGCTCACCCAAACTCCATTGTCCAGCTATATAAAACTTTGGCTGTCCCAACACTGACATATGGTCTTGAGCTTTGTGAACATAAAAAGGTATTAATGCAAAAGCTTGATATAGTTGGAAGAAACGCACTCAAGTCACTCCTCAACGTTTCAAAACATAGCAAAAATTATATTCATCCCTTATTCTTTATTGAAGATATATCTATAACTATACAACAAAACAAGCTCAACTTATTTATTCGCCTGATGAACAATAAAATTACATTTGATATTATTAAGTCGCAGCCGGAAAACAAAACAGCCCCACAACCTTTTTTAGATAGTATCAAGGGTTTGTGTAATAAACATGAACTAAATCTGGAGAAAATAATTCAAAGTAAAAAAAAAATAAAAATTATTGGCTTAAAAAATTTAGTTCCTGAAACGGATCTTCAAACCCTAAAATGTGCAGTTGAATGCTGGAACTCAAAAGAACAAAGAACAATCTTCAAGGATATTCTTGAAAAAAATATTCCTAGATAATAATAAAATAATAATAATAATAATTCAAGGATTTTTATAATTATCATGTATAAAACTCTAATTTACCTTGTATACTTGTATAGTGGGTGTTTAATAAATATATATAAATAAATAAATAAATAAATAAAATATTTCTTAAATTCGGAAGCCGGTGAAAAACTAGCAAGATGAGGACTTTATCGCAAAATAATTGAAGAATAAAATAAAAATGAAGAATTTTTTTTAAATTAAAAAGTTTTTAAATAAAAACTTTTTAATTTTAAATTTTTTATAAAAAAAACTTTAAAAAAAAAAATCCAAAAAAAATATTAAAATATTCCGTATGTTTATATAAAATATATATATATATATATATATATATATATATATATATATATATATATATATATATATATATATATATATATATATATATATATATATATATATATATATATTAGGGTGAAGTGAATTTTAGTTTTTTTTACAATTCGTTTAGCCTGGGTGTGCAAAAGTTGTCTATTCATTTCAGAAATACTCTGGAAAAATATCAGTGCTCTAGGAAATTATCTTGAGGTTCCTCAAGACCTTTAAAATTTTTATGGGTCCCTAATATTATGTAAAAAAAAATTTTCAAAAGTATGTCATATTGGGTCTCAAAAGAAGCAAAATTTTATAAAAATTTCAAAAATAACAATTATTTTTTAATAAAAATTGTTATTTTATAGTTTATTACAGAAAAAATGACCTTTTAAACTAAAAATGAAAAAAGTTTTTTTTTTTAATTATAATTTCAAAAAAATCTTAAATAATAATTTTTTTGTACCGCCTACAGTTATTTTTTATTTTTTTGCACGTCTTTCAGTCTTGTTATTAAGTAGGCCGTGGTCGCAGACAATGTGAAGCATAGTAGAGCCGTGGTAAACGAAGAAACCTTTAACAAATATTTTGATAATTTGTACCTAGAGTTAAAGGATATACCTCCAGAAAATATTTACAACTATGATGAGACCAATATAACAGACAATCCAGGGCCCAAACCCGTTATTGTTCGTCGTGACCATAGAAACCGCGTTGAAAAAAACAAACAAGAATATTTAAAGCAGACAACCAGTTTAATGTTTTCTGGCAATGCTGTCGGAGAGTTTTTGCCGCCATGGTTGTTTAAAAAGCAAAGAATCTTTACCAGGGTTGGACTCAAGTTGGACCACCTGGAACTTTTTATGACATCACTCCTAATGGGTGGTTTAATTGTGGAACATTTACTAGCTGGTTTATGGAAATATATTTACCTGTTGCTATTTCAAAAGCCGGAACAACATTGTTAATTGGGGATAATCTTGATTCACATATTTTTCCTGAAGTTATTAAAGCCACGATTCAACAAAACATGATCCCAACGGGGATCTACCCTATGGAAAAAACAGAGGTTATAAAACGCCTTCCAGGAAAATAAAAAGATCCTGGTGGTAAAGACACCGTAATGATTCTTAACAAATCCGTTTAAGATACTTTAAAACATAATCTACGGTTAGGCGCAAATCCACCTGCAAAACGCAAACCATGTGGTCCAAAGGTGGAACCAGGTAAAAGAATTCATTGTTTAGAAAAGTCAACGCGATCAAGTTCAACAGAGCTTAACAACAACACAGATAGTAATATGGTACTGTGCTTTATGTAACAAAAAGTAAGAAGAGTTAAGCGATGATGTATGGATTCAATGCGACAATTGCATTAAACCATATCACCTCCAGTGTTGTGGCCTCATTTATGATAAAGATTATTATTATGAGCTCAATATTGAAAATATCAACTTTGTATGCAGCATGTGTGAATTATTTGAGAAATTGAAGAATAGTGACAGTTAACGTCCTATTTTATGCAGGATAACTTTGTAAATATTGTGATACATGTAGATATATTAAAAAAACTAAGTTTTAAAAGTAGTATGCTGATTTTTTAACATGAACTGAGTTTAAAAAAAAAATAGTTCTATATAAAATAAACTTTCTGTTATCTGTTTGATCTCTAATACTAATTTCCCCCATTGTATTATTGTAATATAGCCTTAATTTAGGATATGAAAACGATATGTAGTGTTCCAAGTCACCCCAAATCGGCTGTTCATTTTCACTCCATTTCGGAAATACTCGTGTAAAACCAGAAAACTAAGCTATTTACTTCATAGTGTTGATCAGGCTTACAACATACAACTACAGAAAGCTGAAAAGTAAAATGTTCTGTTGCAAAAAAAATGGTAGTGATTAGGCAAACAGTTTTATTCCATGATGCAAAAATGTTCAAAAAGCGTTCATGGTCACCCCCATTCGCGGTATTTTATTTGAATTC
>NC_088924.1:21380000-21387500 GCF_038396675.1 Hydra vulgaris | reverse complement strand
TCATAAACTGTTTTTTTTTTCTTTTAGACAATTGTCTAGTTTTTTTTAAAATTGCTCAAGGATGTTGCATTTACAGCGCCATCTGGGAGGGAGTTCCATTTGTTGACTACTCATAAGGTGAAAAAGTTTTGACAAGAAGCTAAACAAGAATAAGTTTTTTTTATAGTTTAAATGAATACCCTATTGTAATAGAATTTATATTTGTTTTTGGAAAGATTGTTTGACAGTTGTAGCAGTTGTTTAGCCATTTATAGACATTATCAAATATCCCCGGATCTGTATCTTATGGTTGTCAATTTTTAGTAGTCTTTGAATTTTTAGTAAGACTTTGCAATCCATGAACTAATTTTGATGCTCTTATGAGTATATTTTCAATTTGTTGTTTGTATTTAAGTAGACAGTGGGTTATATACAGTTAATTTATTCGTATAAAATGATTTTTTGATTCAAGGTTTATATGAAATATATTGTAATGTTTGTAAGGTAACATAAAAATAACTGATGTAGGACATAAAAACGTTTTTGTGAGTATTATTCTTTGCCTAACCTTTTCTATTACTTATTTAACCAAATTTTTAAATGTTTATTCAACTTTATTGTAGTCAAACAGTTTTTATATATATTGTTTTTTATAGGTGTTAATCATATTAGGAGCTTGTCAGCAGAGTAAAAGTGAGTTTTGTTTTATTATAAATAAAAATAATTTAAGGAAATTCCAAATTTAAACAACTAACATTGTTATTTAGGTGTCAATGTTTTTTTTGTTTGTTTACAGTTACTCAAAAATGAAATTTTCTTTTTTTATAAAATAAATTAGTTTGTTATAATAATGATAGTTAAATCATATATATATATATATTTTTTTGTAATAGTTGTCATAAATGAGTCTTTATCATATTTATTAAAATGTCCCGATGAATCTTTGATAAAAATTGAAAGTGCTATATATGGCAAAGTTGGCAATATAAGCACATGCTCCAAAACTGTCACAAATGTTGTTCAAAATTTGTGTAATGGAAATAATAGTTGTTTAATTTTATCAAATAATGTTGTATTTGGTGGTGATCCATGTCCAAATTATCCAAAGTGTACTATTGTTGACTATAATTGTTATTTGCAAAGTAAGTTGTGCAAATTTTTAAATAAAAGCTAATTAATAAACTGCATAAGTTACAATATATATATATATATATATATATATATATATATATATATATATATATATATATATATATATATATATATATATATATATATATATATATATATATATATATATATATATATATATATATATAAAATTTGGAACCTCCAACTCCTTTTCATTTTTGAGATATTCAGGATTCACTTTTCTTATTTATGCTGACTCAGCATTTTTTGCAAAATGTTTTTTAAATGCACTTTAATATGCACAGCAATATTTTATGAACAAATTGAGGTATCATCCTGAAATTTTGTACATAGACAATCTTTCATATGACTGATACAAAATTATATTTTGTATCAGTCATGTGAAAGATTGAGAGGTAATTATAAACTTATACTTTATTTTTATATTGTGCCTGGGGTAGACTTCAAGTTTTGGGAGGGGGAGGGGAGTCACTTTTCCTTCTCCGCCTCAAAAAAAAAAATGTTATTAATATTTTCCAAATTAAATTAAAAATATTATGCTTTTATGGCCTTATGGAGCAATAATTAGAAATAATAAATTTTTTTTATTGAAGCTAATTTTTTTGTAACAGAACAATGTTTTTTTAAGTATAAAAACTTTATTAAGCTGTAATCCAAATGCATTAATGAAAATTAATGAAACATTATTTGTAAAAGGCTATCTTTATAAAAGGCATTTTTTTTGTCTTTTACAAATAAGTCCTTTTATTTCCTCATTATTATATTATAGCTTCTGATTTCATTCTCTAAATATTTTTCCTGCAGGATTTTTATATTTACATAACTACTGAGTATAAATAAAGAATTAGAATCAAATGATCAATGCTATTACAGGATTGAGTCTGAATATGAACAATGTACATCTCTCAATAAAAGTCTTGAATCTTTAGGTGTGTCACCTATTAAGCTTAAATCAGTGGCAAAACACCAACTGTTACCAGCTGCCAAAAAAAAATTGATCAAATAACTAAAGCAACAACAAAATAAATAAAGCTTATATTATTGATCCTATGATTCAGGCCTTGGTGGGAAGCGAAAGCTAAAGCTCCAAGCAGAAATGATGAAGACCTTAAAAAATTATATTTTTTCAAAAGCAACATGACTTCACAAATAAGAGAACAATTTTAAAGAAGGTAAAACAGTTTATGGGAGCTATTTGTGGATTTTGCAAAAGTATAATTTTCTCTCAAAAGTATAATTATCATTGTAACTAAAATGAAAAAAATAAAGTTGTTTTTATAAAGAAAAAAAATTGATTGCATTATAAACTGCAATGCATTTTAAAAGACTTTTGTTGCAAAAAAAAAAAAAAAAAGAAATTAAAAAAAAAGCGCCAATTTAAATGCAAATGTTTTTGACTAGTTTGGACTAGCTGATAAAATATAAAATTATTTAACTGATAAAAAATAGAATTATTACACTCTAAACTATTGCATAATCATTTTTTTTTATGTAATGAGTTAAATATTTTATATATAAATTACTTTAAAACATTATTCACTTTTATATTGGAGATTTTGATTGTTGTAATAATTTTTAAAATACCTGCATTCTATTACAGAAAGGAAATACAAAATATTTTTATAAGCTGTAAAAACTTTTATAGCTATTAGTCAAATTTCTTTATCAAATAAATAATGTTGTTAATAAATTAATGAATACCAGGTGTGAAAATCTAAAGACAACACTCGTCGAAAGTATTTTTTCTTGGTGCATTAAATGACATTTGTTATATATATGTTCTTGTAACATTAATGTTACAAACATATACTTGTAACAAGTATTTTGTACTTGTAAACTAAATTTTGTATTTAATAAGCAATTTTGTAAATGAATAAACAAATAGATCATGCATAAACCGAAAGCTCTCATAAGAAGCTGTTTAGAGGAGCAGCTCGCATGACTTGCAATGTTTGTTGTGGGAGAGCTTTTTTCCCTTTTCACGCATATTTACTCCCTCTGAGGCCTGTTGATTAATTTAAAAGAGTTTTATTTAGCATTTAAATCTGAACACTCTAAACTAATTCAAATGTTGGATTTTCAAAGTTTTGCAGCTTTTGCCTAAGATGTGTACCCACAAACTCATCTGGACTCACAGTTTTTGTGTCTGTACCTTTCATCAAAATGTTAAGTTATTAACTGATGCTCTTAAAATTGACAAAAACTATAGAGATATAATGAGAATGATTGCTTGCAGTAGGCATAATGCAGAGTACATATTACATCGATCTTAACAGTAAAATTTGACTTCAGTGATGACTAATTAACAATTATCCAATGGCATTGTACAGATAGAAATACACTGATCAATCAAAAAATCAATATTAAACTAACATCTCATTCACTTATAGCTAAAAGTCAGGCCAAGTGCCTTAAAGAATATAAAGAGATATTATATCTATAATTTTGGTTGACTTTGCAGAGAACTTTTAATTTATTTTTCAGGTTGAGAAGCAAAATTATCGCTGGAATAAACCAAAATGTACACTTCATCCTATTATTATATGCTTTAAATAAAATGGTAAACTGATATCTAAGTCAATTTGCTTTCTTTCTGATAATGTTGAGCATGATTTATACTTTGTATATAAAATACAACAGCTCTTTGCTAATGACATAAAAGCAAGCATTCTACAAATTACTAATTTATATACTTCACTGATGGATGTGAAGCACAATATAAAAACTTTAAAAACTTTATTAATCTTTGCCATCACAAAGAAGACTTTGATGTTGATTTAATTCTGTTTCATAAACCAAAATGAACATTTAATTCATTTTGGTTTATGAAACAGAAATAAATGAAGTTCTATCATCATTACAACCAAAGCTTACTATAGGAAAAACCTTGCCAGGAACAAGATGTTTCCACCATTTTATAGAAACTAATAAATGTACAATTTCTCTTAAAAGGATGAGTCAATAAACTAATGTTCAGACATTTAACCTTGTGCAGATACAAAATGAACCCACCCCAGGTGCAAAAAAAAAAAAAAAAAAATAAATTTATTATTGCTCTCAAGACTTTAACAATAAATTATTTACAACGTATAATTAAGATACAGCTAGTTTTGTCATAAATAAGTTAGCGATAAATTTTATTCAACATATATATAAGACTCAACATATATATAAGCCTTACTTAAAAGGCTGCATTTTGAAAAGTTGAAAAATGCAGTAATATATTTTTTATTAATAGTGATGTTTGATACCTATATTGTAAGTTATAACAATTAAGTTATAAGTTAAAAATTATTAAGGTGAAATCACTATTTTGATTGTCAAAATACCCCAAAATATATGCCTTTATTATTTACATGTAATTAAGGCAGTCAAAAAATTTTCAATTGTATCCACCATGTGGAAGATGTACAAAATTTATGTACAAAATCTATGTACAAAATTTCAGGATGATACCTCATTTGGTTCATAAAATATTGCTATTTAAAAAGAAAAAAGCAGAATGCATAAATACGAAAATTAAATCATGAATATCTCAAGAACCATAACGAGTCGGAGGTTCCAAATTTCAGACTTTCCTAATTTTTAAAAACCCCATAATATATCAAAAATATGCAAAATCCAAAACATCGTATGTCATGAGCCTTCTGATTTTACATGGAGTCACCCATATTTTATGGGTAATTCCATTAAAAACACACACACACACACACACACACACACACACACACACACACACACACACACACATATATATATATATATATATATACATATATATATATATATATATATATTTATATATATATATATATTATTTTATATATATATTATTTTATATATATATATATATGTGTGTTTTTTAATGAAATTTTTATACTGGCTATTTAAACATATCAATTTTTTTGAAAATTTTAAATGGTTTGGTTTTTTTGAATTTAAAAACGCTCACTAAAACGTAACTTCGAATAAACATTTTTTCGCTTTTTTACTTGAATTATAATACTTATTAAAGCAGTATTTTATTTTAAATGTGCAAGATGTTTATTAATATTTTTTTTTATATAATTAAAATAATAATAACCTGAAAAACATTAAATTTTGCTGATTTATAAGAAAAACCATATAATAGTACAATGTTTATTTCGCCTATGTTAACTAACTTACAAGAATGTGAAGGCAGGCATGGGAGGTTGCCAGCTATTTCTGCCAATGCCTGTATATATATATATATATATATATATATATATATATATATATATATATATATATATATATATATATATATATATATATATATATATATATATATATATATATATATATATATATATATATATATATAATATACATATATGTATATATATACATATATATATAAATATATATATAATATATATAAATATATATATATATATATATATATATATATATATATATATATATATATATATATATATATATATGAATATATATATATATATATATATATATATATATATATATATATATATATATATATATATATATATTTATTATATATATTTAAACAACTTTAAAATGTATTTTACAAAATAGAGTGCTTAATGTTCTTAAAAGAATGGAGTAGTTATAAATTAGTAGAAAATCACTTAACAAAATTTTGTTTCATTTAACACTGTGTTTCATCAATAAAGATGAATTTCTGATGAGTCTTTATTGATGAAACACAGTGTTAAATAAAAATTTTTTTTGTTAAGAAGGATCCCTTGATATCATCAGTCAAGATACAAAAGCAATTAAAGCTGCCTGTATCGGACCGAACAATCAGATGACATGCTGTTGAAGCCGGATTGTTTTCTCGGCGCCCTGCAAAGAAACCGCTGATTTCACTAAAAAACCAGAAGGAAAGACTCCTATTTGCTACATCTCATATTGACTGGAATGTGCAGAAATGGCAAACTGTCCTGTTCAGTGATAAATCAAAGTTCAACATCATTGGGAGCGATCGCATTTGCCGTGTACGTCGACCGGCCAAAAAACGCCCTCTACATTACTGCCATAAGACCGTGAAGCATGGTGGAGGCAATGTAATGGTCTGGGGGTGTTTTTCTGCTAACGGTCTAGGTCCAATACATCGAAACGATAGATTAATGGACTGTTTCATGTATAAAAATATCCTGAAAGATGTTATGTTACCTCATGCTGAATGGAATATGCCAATAAAATGGGTTTTCCAGCAAGACAATGATCCGAAGCACACTGCAAAAGTAGTCAAGCAGTGGTTTCAAGACAACCACCTATCGGTGATGGATTGGCCGCCTCAATCTCCGGATCTCAACCCTATCGAGAACCTGTGGGAGATCGTCAACCGCAGAATTAATTGTGAAGGTGCTCGTATCAAGGATCAACTGTTTGAACAAATCCAAAAGGCCTGGGCAGCGATTCCACAAAGTTTCATTGATCACCTGATCGAATCTATACCTCGAAGATGCAAGGCTGTGAACGACAACAAAGGATTCGCCACGAAATGTTGATAGCCAAATACAGCTTGGTTAACATTTTGTTGAGTTGCATTTGTTTTGTCCAGAAGGAAATCAACTTTTTTTAATACTTATGATAAGTTTGTTAATTTTCGTGAACAAATAATGAACTTTGTGATGAATAAAACTTGAAGAACTTTGTCTCTAAACAGTTACATAGTTATTTCTCTAAATTGAAAAAATGCAGCACTTTTATATAAAGAAACTAAACTAGCATTATTTGGTTGCACTCGTTTTGTCCGATACTGTATATATATATATAAATATATAGTTCTATAGTTTGTTGCATTTGGGAAGCACGGAAGGAAAAAAGTGATTCTTATGCCAACACATATGTCACTTCTAATTACTTTTGACTTTCGTCCAAAAAAAGAAAGTTGAAACCATTAATTTAATTACAAATTAATCGTTTTTTAAAAAAACCACAAAAACGCAAATTTAATTGACCGGAATGTTTTTAATAACATTCTGAATGTTTTTAACAATATAAACAATGTTTTTATTTTTATTTTTTTTAATAAAATGTTTTTATTTTTAATTTTTTTAATAAAATGTTTTTATTTTTGTTTTTTTAACTGTAAATCATGCACGGAGTGTTGCTACATCGACTTTCTTATAGCCTGACTCGCAACGGACTGCTGCTACATCTACTATCTTTTAGCCTGACCCGCAAGGGAGTGTTGCTACATCGACTGAGAGTTTGGTTGGGGCAGGCAGTCTATCAATTATTAAAAAAAAAAATTCCGTTCCTGCATTTTAATTTTTACTTTTTGTCAACAAAATATGGAAAAAACTTTCTGACAACATATAAGAGTTCTATATATATCTATATATATAATATATATAT
>NC_088924.1:21317500-21377500 GCF_038396675.1 Hydra vulgaris | reverse complement strand
TTTTAGTTTCCTGATATTAAAGAATGGTAAACTGACTGATCTATGAAGAGAAAAAATTATTTGGCGTACATCCTGACTAGAAAACCAACTTTTAGGGAATTGGGGCAAATTTCCCCTCTCCCAAAGGAAAATTGTGAGATACAATTTTTTATAATTTTTTTTTCAACTTTTTTAAACAGTAAGAAAATTAATTAACAGAATTTTTAGAAAAAATCTTTTGGTCCTTATGAAAATGTTTTTGATTAAGTTTAGATATTATAAGAAGTTTGATAATTTATAATATTTTTATTTCTAACTTCAAAATATTTTGTATTAGTATTTTATATATATATATATATATATATATATATATATATATATATATATATATATATATATATATATATATATATATATATATATATATATATATATATATATATATATATATATATATATATATATATATATATATATATATATATATATATATATATTCATATTTACTTTCATATCACTAGCATAATTAATATAAGTGACATACCTTATAAACATAGAGATCATTTATCATCTCGCAAGATTATTTGTGCTTGTTGTGGCAAAAAAAATTTAAAATGTTCTATGTTGGAACCTGGAACTCAGTTCCTAAATCTGGTTCAAATGTATGCAAATAGTAACTACAATCCAGATCTACTTTCTAGCCTAACAGGTTTATGTTCAAGCTGCAAGGTTTACTTATACTCTGCCAAAAACGGAGAGTCATTATCTTTTGTAACTTTAGAAAATTGGTTGCTCACGTCTGAGAGAATTAGATTACTTCTAAGATTTAAAGTTAAATATGTATTCCATATTTCTCTGAAATATATATATATATATATATATATATATATATATATATATATATATATGTATATATATATATATATATATATATATATATATATATATATATATATATATATATTTAGGTGATGCAGAGTCAACCTGTGATTGTCCACTATGTGTTATGTCCAGAGATAAATCGAAAGAGGTAAACCTTAAGGTAATGTATAACTTTTAATGTAAACATAGTAACAAACGTTTGAAAATCAACTTTCATAAAATATAAGTTGTAATTTACTTATTCAATTTGAAAATTGATTGAGTTACCATTAATAATAACTTATAAAGTGTAAAAAATTATTTCTTAGGATGTTTTAAGTGTTTGTTTAAATGAATCTGAGATGTCAAATGAAGTTATTAAAAAAATTTGCTTTAACTGTTATCAAAGAATTGGAGTTGGAATTTGACATTCCTGTAGTAAGAAAGATACTGTGGAGAACATAAGAATGTTGATGATCTCAAAAGGTATTAGAATAAATAAATTATAGTCTATATAACAGTTCTTATTAAATCTTATGACAAGTTTTAAATGTTAAATTTTAGGTTTAAAAACAGTAGAACAAGTCCTCTCCAAATCTCTAAAAGAAATCCAACAAGTTCAAAACATTCAATTGGGGGAAACTATAAAATTGTCGACAGGTGGGACTCCGTTAAGTTTACAGATAGGAAAGAAGAGGACAATGAAAACAATATCAAGTCAAACTTTCTATAGTATAAAAAGAAAGCACGATCTATCAGATTCTACAATAAATTCAATTGCAATGGATTGCAGAAAAGATTTGAGTAGATTGGAAGTGGAAGCTAAAGTAAAGAAAATAAAGATATGGTCATCTAGTCTTGATGATTATTACGCAGTAGAAAAAGTGGAGTTTACAGCTAAGAAAAAAGTTGGTAATAAAAAAATCCTACATACTGTAATTAAAGATTTTGTGTATGTGAAAGATTCCAAATCACTTGTTGAACATATTTGCACTGTGAGGAGACTAGAAGTAGATAAAGTTATTATTCGTGTTGGAATAGATGGTGGTCAAGGATCCTTAAAATTTGTTATGAATGTTTTTAATATAGAAACAGATATTGGCTGTCAAGAAAACAAAAATACTGGTGTTAAGAAAGTTCTGGTATTGGCATTTGTCCAAAATGTTACTGAAAATCATGCGAACCTTCAGATAATTATCAAGAAAATAATGCTCAACAGTCTTAAGTTCTACTTAGCAGCAGATCTTAAACTGCTAAATATAATTTTAGGCTTATCAGGACATGGAGGAAAATACTCTTGTTTATATTGCAATGGTGAAAAGTCAAATCTGGGAGAACTGAGAATTTTTAATAAGTTAAAGTTGCTGTATACAAGCTTTGCTGAAAATGAATCTAAGAAATGTTCTATGCAAATCTACAAAAATGTTATTCATCCATGTCTGCTTGATGTAGCTGGAGATACATATGTACTTGATGTAGTTCCTCCACCAGAACTTCATTTGCTGATGAAGATTGTTACAGAGATTTCTAATGTTTTATGTAAAGAACCTGAAATTGCTGTATGGCTAAGTAACCATGGGATAATTTGGCATGGATATAATGGAGGTGGGTTGGATGGTAGAATTGCTAACAAAATTCGGAAGCTTCTGCCTGATTTGGAACAACATATTTTTGATTATTATCTTTCTTATAATCCAGTTGTTGAGCTGTTAAAATCATTTTCTATAGGTAATTTATACACACATCTTACACACACACACACACACACACACACACACACACACACACACACACACACACGCACGCACGCACGCACGCACGCACGCACGCACGCACGCACGCACACACATATTTGTGCATGAACTATTTTTTCAATTTAAATCATAACTTTAAGTTATGTGGTTAAATTTCAACATTAACCATGACATTTTAGTTGTCGATAAGTGCTTTAGTATGAAACTTCATGAGGGTTACGCAGATGCCATTGCAATGTATGTTAAGAAGTTAAAGGTAAATTAAAATTTAAAAATAATTTTTAAGAAAAGTTTGAAAAAAGAACTTTTAGGCAAGTAGTTATTGAATATGATGTAGAAATAAACATGGAAACAATTCTTATTTATAAATATTAAGTCATAGGCATACTAGCTATTTATTTTTTACTTTTGATTTAGGAAACTGAACTTTATGTTAAAATCAACTTTAACCACAATCTCTCAATGGGGTGGAAAGGTCATATTATTGAACACCACCTCATTAATTTCTTAAACAATATTAGAATGCCATTAGGCATATTTGCTGAGCAATGTTCCGAATCTGTTCATCACAACATGCTGAAAACTCTGAGTAGATTCGCAACATCTGAATCCAGATCAAACCATGGAGAACTACTGAGAAGAGCAGTGATTGAATACTCAAGCAATAGAGTTTAGATGATTTCATATAAATCAATCATTGGAAAGTCTGTGAAATAGTCTGTGAAAAATTTGTAAAATCCATAAGTTTATTGGATTTCCCTATTATAATACAATTACTTATCTTTTATATAAAATTGTATGTCTTGTAAATTATACTTTTTGTATTATATTCTGTATAATATTTGTTATTTTAATACTTAATAAATTCATATATAAATCATGTTGCTTTATCTATAAGTTTATCCTTAAGCCTAATTTTGTTTGAGTTTGATTCTCAATTTTTCATGGACTTTCTTATTTTAATATACTCTAGTTATATTTTATTATGTCTTAGATATTATAATTGTATTATATTATACATATTTGTTATTTTAATACTCTATAAATCTATTTAAAAATCATTTAGATTTGCAATTTAGGACTTTTTTAATATTTTAACAAGTAAAAACTAAAATATTTTTTGAAGAAATATATAATAATTTTAAAATATTGCCCAAAAATATTTTTAAAAATTTGGGGAGGGGGAAAATTTGCCCAAATACCCTAAAAAGTTGATTTTTTCGTTAGGATGTAAGCCAAACAATTCGTTCTCTTCATAGATCAGTCAGTTTACCATTCCTTATTATAATGAAACTAAAGTTTTTGAAGTAATCAAATTTTCAACCTAAACCTACTACATTTGACTAGTGAGGTTTTTTATTAACTATTATTTTATTTAACTCAAATTTAAAACGATTCTGTTGTTTAGAATGTTCGCAATCAAGGACATTGTGCGATGCTAGCCAAGCTCGAAAAACAAAGAAAGAAAAGTTGATGAATTTTACAATACAAATTTTTATCTGCTTTGAAACTCGGGGAAAATAAAACAAGAAATAATAAATGCATCTGCAGCTTTAGGTAAAGTTTACCGCAAAGTTTGCGGTAAACTTTACCTAAAGCTATCCTGGCCAGCTTATATAGTGGCCTGCAAGAACTATGTAAATGAATGGAAAAACCCTATAACTACAAGAGCAAAGGTTCAAGGGTTAATAAAGAAATTCAAATCATAAAACTTTCTTTGCACTGTTGCAGTTTATCATGATTTGCTAGAGCTCATTGTGCCAGCATCTAAAGTATTTGAAGGAAATGAGCGGTTGCCACTTGATATTCTAGCTAGAATCAACCAAACAAATTTAGAACTGGAATTGAAGCTCGAAGAAATCGATACAGATTTAGAATTTTTGGGTAGCTATGTATCACATTCCATGGTTATTGAGGGCAAACATAACTTACCTGAAACACTGTCTGATCAGTTTAGTGTAGCTGGCGACAAACAAAAACACCCCAGTAATAGAAAGTATATAATTGTAAACTTAGATATGACTTTGATTGATGTAGATCGAGCATTATGCTTAGTCAGAAATATTAAGAGAAAAGTTATACCCAGACTTATACAAATACTTTATATAAGTACTTATATAAATATATACTTATATATTTATATAAATACTTATATAAATATATACAATTATATTCAGACTTTTATAAATACGTTAAACAGCAGATTCACAAGCATAAAGGAAGTGTCTGAGATTTATCATGCTATATGGCTCATTGACCCGCAGAACTGGACTGAGAACAAAGAGTTTGGCTTGGAAGAAATAAATTTTTTGTCCACGCATTCTAAAACACCATTGGAACATTCCAATTTTAATGAAAAGTTAGTTTTCCAAGAATGGAAAACTAACTTTTCATTATTGCATATATTGCTTATTTCAAACATAATTGTCATTCAAACTTTTGTAACAAATGTTTTTACATAAACGACATTCAAAAGTTAATGTGACTTTTTTAAAAACTAATTACATCTTTTATCTTACCGCTTATTAAATAATTTAAAAGTTAAAAAATGATAAAAAGTCACTTAACCGAAATTGCTTACTGCTTACGTAATATTGCTCAAAGCGTACGGAAATCGCTCAACGCGTAACACTTAAAACAAGGTCTTATATATATATATATATATATATATATATATATATATATATATATATATATTATATATATATATATATATATATATCAACCCTCAAAATTAGGGTCTGCATTTGGCAATGCCGACCTAACTGCCGACCTTAAAGTGTTTGAGGTCGGCAAAAAATTACCAACCTCGTTTTTATGTTTTATGGTAAGACCTTTGTATCAAATAATTTTTGCCGACCTCTAAAAGATTGAGGTTGGCAAATTATTTCTGACCTCATTTTATATATATATATATATATATATATATATATATATATATATATATATATATATATATATATATATATATATATATATATATATATATATATGTATATATATATATATATATATATATGTATATATATATATATATATATATATATATATATATATATATTGTCATTTGGCAATGCTGACCTAACTGCTGACCTGAAAGTGTTTAAGGTCAGCAAAAAATTGCCAACCTCGTTTCTATGTTTTATGGTAAGACCTTTGTATCAAATAATTTTTGCCGACTTCTAAAAGATTGAGGTTGGCAAATTATTTCCGACCTCATTTTTTCTAATTCTGATGGTTGATTTATATATATTTTTATAAATGAATATAATTATATAAATTGCATTACACTTTTTTTAGATTCATTTTTTGTTGAAAAGATAGAGCATAATTATAGTACAACTTTGAATGCTTTTTATGACGAGTTTATGGTATCATTTGTATTATTTTTGTACAGAAATCAACAAATAAATATTATAGATATCTTTGATGGAAATGGCTATGCATTGAGATTAGATATTTTTGAAGACTTTTTAATAGTTAAATTCATTGAATCCTATTCCATGAAAACTGTAACTAATACATGGAATTTAATTGAAATTTCTCAAAAGTTCATAAACAATACTTATGAAATTACTGGAGCTGTTAATGGAACTAATCAATTTTCTAAAATAAATGCTAATGGGACAGTGTTTACTGATATTTTTTTGTATTTATTTTCTGATTGTATTTTTACTCGTGTTTGTAATTATGGATATATTAAAATGCTATCAATTTACAGTGAAACACAAGGTAAGTTATCGTTTTATGCATTTTTCTGTACTTTTAAAATCATTTTGTTGAATTATAAATTCAAATTTTAAGTATACACAGATAAGTATGTATATATAATATTATTTGCATATATTCGTTTTTGCTATATATTTATATTTAGCAATGTTTTAAAATGTTTTTTTATTCAAGTAGGTTTTTATATTTACTTAATGATCAGTTTAGTCAGCAAGCAGGTTTAAATAAAAATAAGTTTATATTAATATCGCTTTAAAAGTTAAATGTATACATAAAAAAATAGCTCTTTTTGTTTTGATAAGTATTATTACTCACTTCCTTATGGGTGGTTCAAAAAAAAGCTTTAAAGTCATCAAAGTCATCATCACTTTGATAGTTTGATTCTGTATCTACATATAATTTTCGGTTTCATTTAGATTCAATGTACATGATAAGGATCCAGGCTTTTTGTTATCAATATCCTGTTAGCACAATGCTCAACAACTCTGTAGCTGGTAGATACACAGCCATTTGATTCAATCAGCCATTTGATGTTTATAGAAGATTTGTTCTTCACTCTCTATTTTTTTTTATTAAAAATGTCAAGCAGCATAAGAAAGTTCTTAGTAGATTTTCTCATCAAACATGTTTCATAAGCATCTACAAGATCATTTAATTTCTTTGTGATGAGAGCAGTAGATCCTTCTATTATAGTTGTAATATTAGACTTTAGGAATCAAATATTATGAAACTGTTTTACTTTTTCTTTAAGTCTCCACAACATAACCTCTGAGACAAAATGCAAGGCTTAAGAAATTGCAGCTGCACAATCGCTTGTGCCCTTTTTGAAACAATATGGCAATAAAATCTAAGTACACTAAACTTGGCTATCTTTGATGTTTAAATGAAAATGATCATATTTAAAGTTTCTGCTTATATGTTCAACAGTATTAGTTTGAATATGATTCTTTTAATTTTTTCATGCTTTTTATAGAAAATGTTAGTCTTTACAAAAAGTCTTTATTTATAGTAAAAAATATTTATAAATCATCAGTATTGATAAAAAAACTTGCTATACTCAATCAATCTTGAATAAGGCAAATATTTATTTTAGTGAAATCATTTGTTACTAGCATATTTTTCAAAAACTGTAAAACTTTTTGTAGCTCTCAGAATCTTCCTTAAATGATACATTAACATCTTTATTACAAACACCTACAATGTTGAAGGATACTGTCCAAATCTAACAACTTTGTTTGTCTGTCTATCTTTAAATTAATATTTCTTTGGCATAATATCTTTCTACCATTGCATTACCAGGCAGATTTTTGTCTTCTAATACAAAAACAACTAGTTATACATCCAAATAGCAGGTGTGGCTAATGTGGCTTTAAGCTTTTTATTAGAGCATTTCCAAGTTCATTATACTTGTTAGAGCAAAAATGTTTCTTTAGCTCATAAGAGTCCTTTAATGCCTCCAAGTTGCATCTATTAGCAGAGACTGCAATTATACTATTTAGGAACCATGGCTCATAACATTTATGAAGAATAGAGTTATTAAATCTTTCCTTCTCATCCACTAATACAGTCTTCTCAGTTTGACGAGCACTTTTTCTTGCGCTGGCAGTAAATTTTAAACGGAGAAGGTCAGCTATAAATATTTCTACATGCATTATAACAGGCTGTGGGAATCTAAAATTCACAATAACAATACCGAAGAAAAATATATTCAACTTGACAAAATTGCAATAATAGGGTAATTCATTTCTGACAATATTTCAAAAATAGTTGTTACTTGCATAACAAGGTAATTAATGTGCAAAAAATGTCTGTAAGTTTTTCAAAATTTTAATATGTCATTTAGAGGTTGGCATCTTGAAAAAAAAACGCGTTTTTTCAACTTCAAATTTAAATAACTTTAAATTCAAAGATGAAAAAATAATTAATATTGTGTTATGTTACTTGGTGTATATATGAAAGATTGTTAAAATTGATTATGTCTAGATGTCTTATTAAAAAATAATGCGATTTTTTAAAATTCTAATGTAAATGTACTTAAAACTCAATTAGGATGTTTTTAAGCTTTAGTTTTTCTTAAGAATATTTATTAATAAAAAAAATACTAATAAATATAAAAAGTTTTGTTTTCAAATAAAATCGATTTTGCTTTCTGTGTGTTGTTAAACAACTTTTAAAATAAATTGACTCTTCATTTTGCTCACACTCCGGGAGTTTACTAATAAGCTTGATTCCTTTTTCAGCACAATCATTTTTTACTTTTAATAGTTCAACAAAATATTCTGCAATTTGATAAAATTGAAAAAACTTATACTCTTGTGGATTCATCTGCAGCCATTCTTCATCATTTATTAGTCCTAATAAATAGAAAAAATTGAAGAATATGTCGGAAATTTTGGTTTCACATATTAAAATAGTTTTGGTCTTGGGGTAGAAAAATGTTTCATTTCCATCATTGTTCTGGTAATAACTTTTCATTAAATAAAGATAAAATGTTGTTTAATGGAAAGGGTTAGGGTTAAGCTTGTTCAAGCTCTTTAGTTAAATACCAAAAGTGTTGGTTAATTGAGGAAATCACAACAGTTGCAATATTTGAACCCTCATTATATTAACAAACTTAATGTCAAAAAAAATTTAAAGTCATCCGACTGGAGTAAATATGGAAATTTTAGGCAGAAAAATTTAATCAAACAAAAAGACTTGTAAACTCAGCCATGCTGGATCCATGGTGGATCATAATTTGCTCATCATTGGACGTAATAGATGTTTCAGATGAGAATTCCATTTTTACCATATATATGTATATTAAGGTGGACTGAAAAAACTGTCTTGAAAACTAGGAAATGGCAGGGCATGTAATAGTTGCTCCATGACCTATGTCAATAACCTATGACTAATATGTCAAATAAGTGTTCCATTGATTAAAAGTATAAGTGCTCATGACTATATTCTTGCTAGTAATGACTATGACAGTATTATGAGTTATATAAATCAGAGATAAGCTAATAAGTTTCATGTGTACATACTTTTTCTTTTAACTCATTATCTTACTCTTTGAATGTACTCTTTGAATGTCTTTTTTACAGTATAAAGTTTGTATAAAATTTGAGGTATAAATTTTGTATGTGGTATTTTTTTGTTCTCTTTTTAAAAATATCATCACTCTCAAAAGGCTACAATCATGTCATAAGATAGAGTATAGGTCTTTAAAGTTTTTTTGGTGATTGTCTATATATAGAACCTCAACATTAAAAAGTTTCATAATTTATTTCAACTGTTTACACTACTTTCTATGCCAGCAAAGTTGATGTAATTTATCATAATTTTTAAAAAAAGTGATTTTTTAATAGCCTGCTGCATCTGCTAAATTAATTTTTAATGCATAATTTTGATTATTCTAACAAGTGGTGACCCTAAGTACACTAAGGTAACAAAAAAATCCACTTTCTGTAAGTAAGTATTAAACTGTAACACTTATTATTATATTTATTATTATATATATGGATTATTTGGGTGAAAAACTATTACTCTACAAAATTTCAGGTGATCATCATCTTTATTTAAAAAGTTATGGTTTGTCAAAAATCAAAAAAAAAACTGCTGTAACCTTCTGATAAACAAATTTTTCGGACTTTGGTCTTTTTTAGTTCAATCATAAGTTTTGAACAAATTGGTCAATCAAGCTGAAATTTTCTGGATTGTATTTTTTTCATTAGATCTGTGTGTGGACAAAATTTAAAGCAAATCTGAGATGTTACCCTGGGAGCCTTTAGGTAATTTGATTGGGAATAACCCACATACATATGTTTATTTTACTATTTAATCATGTTTGATCATTTAGTCATGAATGACCACTTTTAGTGGTCAATTATGCTCAAAAATATATTTAGCATACAATACAACTTTTAAAGCATTAAGTCTATAGGAACAGTTTTTTGGTAAAAAATATAACAAAAATTTGATGTTTTTTTTGTCATATTTTATAGATTAAGAATATTAATAGAAATAGAAGTGTATATATCAGATGTCCATCTGATATATACACTTCTATTTCTATTATACTTCTATTATATACACCAAGTAACAACATAAAATTCATTATATTAATTAGGTTATTAAAGTTTAAAGTTATTAAAAGTGTAACAAACGCTATTTTTTCAAGATATTTGACATTTTAAAATTGAAAAAAGTTTACAGTTTTACAATTTTACATCAATATGAAGTATGGAAGTTAAATACTTTAGGGCTTCTTTTGCTCTTACATAAAACATTGAATCAGAAGTTAGAGTGCTCCAAATAAAGATTGACACATTGACACAAAAAATGATTCTTGGAGACTTTTTTGTAAATCTCCAAAAAAATCTATGAAACACTTACACCTTATCTACACAATCCTAGTATTCGAAATCTTGTAAATCTCTCTTGTCTGATATTCTCCCTTTAGTTTTTCAATTATGTAAACATCTAATGTAAACTTCTTTGGTAAAATTTCTTTGATATTCTATGATATTGATATTTTCTCTTTTTAAAATTTCTATGATGCTTTATGATATTGATTTTCTCCCTTTATTTTTTTAATTATGCAAACATCTGATGTAAACTTCTAATGTAAAATTTTATCTGTGTAAACATCTATGTAACAACTAATAGAATGTCTTTAGAATCCAAATCATCTGTCCAAATCGTCTGTCCAAACCATCTGTCCAAACCGTCTTCAGAAATCCAAAATGTCTTCAGAATCTAAACCATCTGAGTAAATATACATAATGCCAGTTTCTTTTATTTATATATATATATATATATATATATATATATATATATATATATATATATATATGTATATATATATATATATATATATATATATGTATATATATATATATATATATATATATATATATATATATATATATATATATATATATATATATATATATATATATATATATATATATATGTATATATATATATATATATATAAATAAAAGAAACTGGCATTATGTATATTTACTCAGATGGTTTAGATTCTGAAGACATTTTGGATTTCTGAAGACGGTTTGGACAGATGGTTTGGACAGACGATTTGGACAGATGATTTGGATTCTAAAGACATTCTATTAGTTGTTACATAGATGTTTACACAGATAAAATTTTACATTAGAAGTTTACATCAGATGTTTGCATAATTAAAAAAATAAAGGGAGAAAATCAATATCATAAAGCATCATAGAAATTTTATAAATATATATATATATATATATATATATATATATATATATATATATATATATATATATATATATATATATATATATATATATATATATATATGTATATATATATATATATATATATATATGTATATATATATATATATATATATATATATATATATATATATATATATATATATATATATATATATATATATATATATATATATATATATATATATATATGTATATATATATATATATATGTATATATATATATATATATATATATATATATATATATATATATATATATATTTCTATTTCAAGCATAGGTATTTTTTAAAGATATTTACAGATAAAAAAAACTACATTTTATTAAATATATTTTATTTGAAAAAAAACCAGGCTTTTTTTAAAATACAGATGAAACTGTATTCTTATGTAGCCTCTAGATTGCTCACTTGAATCACTAAAAGGAACAGCGTCCACATATAACATGACACTATTAATACTTTGATATTTTGCAGTTGTTAAAGGAATTAAACTTTTTAAATGTTTCTACAGAGTTCAAAAACCTAACTACAATTGTTATCAGAATTTTTAGACTGAGCTTTTTAACTGTCTCTTTATTAGGAGGTATCAGAGAGAGTTGCATAGTCACTATAAATCTCCATAACAGGTGGAAATTTAATATCAAAGTTATCTCCTCTTAGCCTTTGCCTTGAAAAATGAGTTCTACAAGGCAGCATGATATGCAGCAAGTTGTACTGAATTCCATGTTACCACAGTGATTATGATGATTCTGACCTGAATTAATAAATGGACTGATTTGTAAAATTAAATATTTCAATAAGACATCATCTGGTATTATAACAAATAGTATTGTTTATAATATAAATAATATTAATTATTATTCTTAAAATTGTCATTTATAAATTTTCTCATCTTTTTTAAAAAGTAAAATAGAATTAACGTTTTAAAAGTAAAATAGAATTAACAATAGTATTGTTAATAATATAAATAATATTTTTATTATTTTTAAAATTTCCAATTGTAAATTATTATACTTTTTTTTTTAAAACTGTTTAGTAATGTATTAAAAATCCTTAAAATTAAATATAAGAAATTCATATAAAATAATAAACTTCAATTAATCAAAAATTCAATAAAATTAATGAAGAGGAAATTAAAACATTAAAATTAACAATAAAATAATAATTTTTTTGTTTTATTTATTTACACTGCAAGGAGAAAAACCTCCTGAAGCAGAACATTTGTCCAAGTTCTGCTATTAGCAGCTAATGTTGACTATTGTTAAATTTTTACTAAAATTATTGTTCTATTTGTTCAAAGTTGTTTTTAAAACTTTTTTTTTTAAAGTACCTTCAGGTTATCTAAATTATTTGATTGACAACTCTGTTTGTGAAAAGGTTAAGTCTCTAAACAGTTTTTGACAGTTTCAAGACTTATGTCTTGAAACTGTCAAAAACTTATGATGGTACAGTAGTTTCTGGTTAAGCATACTAACATAATATGTTAATGTGATCTAAATTATTTTTAGAACATCAAATTTACATTTATCAACATTTATTTTCATAAACTATATTTCTGTCTGACAATTGCATTTATTTCACTTTGTAATTTAGTGAGTCTTCTTTATTTGATATTTTTGCTATTAAGTTGCTGTTGTAAGCATAAAGCTTACAAGAATAGTATTTTAAAAACTCTGGAAAATCATTCATGTAGATGATAAACATCAGAAGTCCAAGTATGCCTTGTGATACACTACTAGTAACCTTGATCTGATTCAAAATAATTTATCCAAGCACAACATGTTGTTGCCTGTTTGCAAGAAAGTTTATCCACTTTAATAATTTTCCATTTAGGCAGTATGCTTGTATTTTTTGAGCAAGTCTTAATTAAGGCACTTTGTCAAATGCTTTGGGAAAATCTAGAAAAACTACATAAGCCTTCTTTTTTTTTGAGAGTATTGTATTCTTGTATACTTCATCTATCATTTCGAGTTGACTAGTATTGCTAGCTTTATTACAAACAAATCTGTGTTGTACTGTAAAATGTCCTGTTAAGTTGCAGGAAGTAATGTTATTGATATTATTTGAAAAATATATAGGAGTTTTAACTGTACGCTTTATTGTTTCCTATTTTTTAGTTATATGGTCACAATGGAGTGAGTGGTCTCAATGTAATGCATCTTGCATAATTACTAGAACTCGCAGTTGTAGCAATAATCAGTTGTTAAATTGTTTTGGAAACAACACTGAGATTAATTCATGCAGCAATATATATCAAGGTAATTTTGATTTTTAAGTGTTAAATACTGTATTTTATATATTTTTTTAATTATTATTTAGTTTCTTTATGCTTCTTTATTATAAACTAATCATCTGCCAATAATAAATTATATGCCAATAATTTTAATTGCTGATCATTTACTTAAATATGTTGTCATTGGTGATACCATACTGAAATATCTTTTTGTAGATTGATCCAATCTGAAGTTTTAATAGGTAGCATTTGCATTTTGGAGGACATCTGTTACAACAAAATTTAATCATTATTTTTCTATTCTTATGTTTGTGAAAAAATGCCTAATTTAAAGTGATTAATTCCACATATCAAAGTATGCAAGAGGTAATGTATGTGTATATATATATATATATATATATATATATATATATATATATATATATATATATATATATATATATATATATATATATATATATATAGCTTTATTAAAACATTACCACAAAAAACTTAAGTTTTTACACAAGCATACAGAAGGGGACAATCTCAATTTGTCAAAAAGTTAATATAAAAATTGTAATAATGTACTTCCAAATAATGATTTAATTATTAGTGCATCTGCTCTAATAGCTGGACCATCATCTCAAGTTGAAAAAAGTTCTTTGGCATCTGTTAGGTCTATAAGTTTGCCAACACCTTTTAAGAAGCAATGGTTGATGTCATCATACAAAATGTCAACTAATATGGAAATAAAAATATTGACATAAAATATTAAAAATCTAAAACTTCTAGAAGTCAAGAATTTTTAGACATGAACAATTCATTGAGATCAGGATATAATCCACCTAACCTTAAAATGCTTAGAGGTGAGCTCTTAGAAAAAGTTTACAAGGAAGTAAACAACAAAATGATTGACTAAGGACTGGCAAATATTCAATAAAATTCAGATTATGAAGTTACCTAAAAGGTGAAGTTGACTTTGGCTTCGACTTCGGCTTTGACTTCGCTGCCCAATTTGAAATAGAAATTTGGCTTTCAGTTAAGTTTGGTAACAATTGCAAAATTTTATTTAACTTTCACCTTAATTCAAAAGTTATTTTTTAATTTTTATTAAAAAATACTTTTTTGAAATTTTTTTATTTTTAATGAAACACATTTTTTTTTTTTTTTTTTGCAGAAAAATAATTATCACTATTCATCATTTATTAAACCTTACTTATTGCTTTCAAAAAATCATAAAGGTAAAAAAAAAAAGGGAAATATTTAAATAATTCTCACAGTCTTTTTCTTTTACAAAACTGACTTTTGAATTTCTTTAATAAATGTTGTTAATGTTCTATTGTTAAGGTAACAAATATTTTAGAGACATTAAGAGTTGTGTATAACTTAAGTTCTCATTGTTGCAGCAATTTTAGATTATAGGGGAGACCGGGGCTAGTTGGCTCGGTTTTTACTCTATGAGCTCTGTACCCCTAACAGTACATTTTTTTAAAAATATTAAAGTGTATTCTTAAAGAGTATGGATTAGGGTATCTTATAAAATTTGCATTCATTTAAAAAAAAAAATTCTTGGGGCCTTTCCGGACCCTCAAAAAAAAAAAAAAATTTGCGCCAACTTACCCCACCACGGGGTAAGTTGGCGCAAACTATAAAAATGATTATTAATGCACTATTAAGTGCAAAATTAATAGAAATTTTTTTAAAATTAATTTTTGCAACAATTTTATCCCAAAATTTAATATTACTTTTAGCTGGTACCAAATATTAGTCCGTATAAAAGCCAAACAGTAACCCACCTTTTATCTGTGGAAAAAAAAACTAAACAAAATTTTATTTTTATTTTTTTGTAAGAATAAATGTTTTCAATATTGTTAAAAATAAAAAAAATAAAAAAAAATAATTTTATAAAAATAAATATTTTTTTCCATAGTAAATGCTATGAGCCAACTTACCCCGTAAAAAATTTGTCAACTTACCCCGAAAGCTTTTTTTTTAACCGCTTAACGAACCTATTAATTTTCAAAAGTGTGTCAAAAACAAATCTATTTTTTTTTTAATTGATTTTACTGTTTTAACCATGCAAAAAAGGAAAATAATAATAATTAATAAATTTTAATATATTTTAATAATTTATGACCTTCCTAATTGACCTTTGAAAACTTGCTCGACATATGTCGAGCATTGCAATATTGCATAAAATTCTTGCAAAATTCTTGAAAAATTGAAGTGAACCTAGTTGCAAACTTAATTTCCTCTATTTCTAAACAATAAAATATAAAGTTGATTTCAATAAATTTATGATTTTATTAAAAACTCTAATTATATAACATTACATAAACTTTCGTAAATGTACATTTATGGCACTGTAAAACTGTAGAGACTAGGCAAAATCACGCATACAAAAATTTCAAATTTTTAACTGTAAAAGTAGTTTTATTACAAGAAACTTTCACGTATTTATAAATAATAAGAATAAAATAAGGCATTCTATAAATTTATGAACATTGAAATAATAGAAAACTACTTGAGATTATAATGAAATTGGCGCGTGGCAGTCATAAAAAGAAGAGTTTATCGTACAGGAAGCGCATCAGATATCATAATAACCAATCAGAAGCTTTGCTCGACATATAGCGAGCTAGCTCTCAAAGTATACCAATTTTTGGTAATGCTCGACATATCTCGAGCAAATTTTTTTTGGCTAAAAAAGTTTGCTCGACATATGTCGAGCAAATTCGTTAAGTGGTTAATAAACAGTCTATAGATCCTGAAAAACGGCAGCTTTGAAAAAAAAGTCTGACTGGATATAGTAAACCAATTGTGACTGGAACTTTTACAATAATTTTTTTTTCATACGACTAAATATTTTCTTTGTAAAGTAAAAAGGAAGCGATGTTCTAAAAGTTACGTTTTTGTCCAAAAAACGCATAAATCTCAATATCTCCCATGCGCATGCGCGAATCCTGACAATACTATAGTGAATGATGAAATGGTCAATGAGGAAGTTTCTGAGTAATTTTTGTCAGTTTCTGATGAAAGGCTCTAAAGATAAACGCAGTTCGTCAACTTACCCCTGCGGCCAACTAGCCCCGGTCTCCCCTACATTATTTTTTTGGACACAAATTGTTGGTTTTTGTAAACAAATATTTTTGGTTTCAACAAATAAAAAAGTTACTTTGTTTTACTTGTGTTTTGTCATGTTTTGAAATATGGTTAATTACAAGCTAAAAAATAATTATTTTGGTTGACAAAAAATGATTATTTGGAAACTTTCATTGTTTTTATAAAAACAATTTAATGTTTTGGTTTGCAAAAAAGTTGGTTGTCCATGTTGTTTTTTTAAAGTTTTTTAATTTTTGTCAATTTATGAAAATTTTGATTGATAATACTGCAAGCTTAACTAATGCATATATTATGTATAAAAAATTTATAAAAGTTTAAGATTAACAATTCAATTTTTATATTAAGGGAGATTGTATGAGAAAGGAGGGCATATGCCTCAGTTACCAAACAATACCAGATGGAACAACTCCCAAATTGACTATATAGAAACATTCATAAAAATTACCCAATTTATGTAGAAATTTTAGATAATTATGATATCTATCAAAATCAGAAAAATTATTGAAAATCGAGCAATATTTAGAGGTGGTAACAGTCTTCAAACTCAAAATATTTGTTGTTGTTTAAGATCAAGTATTTAATTTTTTAAAAGTTTTTATGACATAAAAAGACTTTGTTGGTGTAAAGGAAAAGTTATAAAAATAAAAATGTTATTTTGATTAAATAAATAAAAAATAAAATATTTTCTGGATGCAAAGTGACAGCTGCCACCTATACGTATGTGTTGAGTTGTGACTCTTGCTTAAAATCAACCCTGAACTAAGTAATTACCATACGGCTATTGAGAAGAGATGTAATGATGCTATGACACCTATCCATTATCTTGCATACATGACCAATCCTCTTTTTTTGGTAAAAATAAGTTTTGCATTAAAAATCTAAAAAAAATTTATTTTTAACACCTTTATGCTAATCAGAATTTTCTTTTTTCAAAAGCAAAAACCTGCCGATTAAAAATGAAAATGCGGTTGAAGAATCGCTTTACAATCATTATCCTGATTTTGTACCTGGATCGATTTTGCTGAAATAAAAGGATTGTGATGCGCTCTCTAAAAGGATGTTCAGCGATAAAATTATATCAACAATATTGTGCAGTGATTGGTGATCTATCATTAACCAGACAAATGAGAAATCAGTTCATAAAAAATTGCCTGAAAGATTTTGGAAATTTATTTCTAAACTTCAAATATGCCAAGGTAGGTCAGGATCAATAGAAAGAATATTTTCCTTGTTTGGTTTTATCTGGTCAAAAGTTAAAAATAAATCAGAAAATGAAAAGACTGAAAATCTTGTGTGAATATATAGACAGCATCAAAAATAGAAAGTTGGTTTTTTAAAAATCATATCAAAAATATAGTTAGTCTTGTAAAAGTGTATTTTTAAAAAAAATATAATAATATAAAAACAAAAAAAATAAAATAAAAAAATTAAGGTGTATTATATTCTAATAAATCTTATTGAATGAATCTAATTTGTTTGGTTTCCAAAACAAAATTCTGTTAAATAAAAATAATGTGTTTGAATTGAAAATTTCCTTTTATTGCTAGCTTTACAATATGTTTATGTTAATAGAAATGTTGGTTAATGGTATATATTAATAATAAAATTGTTAATAAAATTATAAAATTATAAAAACCCAGATTGCCTGGGTTTTATTGGGTTTTTTTAGGTAGGTTTTATTGGACAGGTTTTATTGGACAAAAGCATGCTTATGTTAGTAGTGGTCTTTTGATTTCTCTAGATAATTAGTCGAGATTTTATCCAGAGAAGAGTCCTCAACTTTATTTATAAGCCAAGATGGATACATGTTTTTCTTTAGAATTTAAAAAAGGTTCTTACTATCAGATGAAAAACTAAGTTTAATTTAAAAGTAATATTTGTTTTAAGAAGTTTGGTGGATTATAGTCATCAGCCATAAATCTTTTTGTTTATAACTAAAAGATTTATGGCTGAAAAGAAACAAGAAAAAAAACCACAAAGTAAACAAAGCTCAGAAAGTTTCAATTCAAAATACAAAATTAAATTTTTTCTAAAATTTTATAATTTATACAAATTTTATAAATAATATAACTTATCTATATTCATATAGATAAGCTATATTATTTTTTTCAAAATCCAAGTTTGAGCTTACATTGAAAATTATTGAGACAGGGTTGTTAGAGAGATTACATAAAGCCCACAATATTAAAAATAAGCTGGTAATAAATATTCAATCAACTTTTCTTAATTAATATTTAAATATGAGAAAAAATAAAATTCCATATAATATATAGTTTTTCAATTAAAGTATCAAATGCAAAAATAAAATGCACTTTGTTTTAACAAAACCTGATGAAAAATTCTTGAAAGAACATTTTGTTTTTATATAAAAAAGTTTATCAATTAACATGAAGGTTGCTACTTTTTGGAGCTGGCTGAGGCTTTTGTAAACAGTATTTATTTGTAAACAGTATTATTGTAAACAGAGAGGTATAGAGCATATTTCAAAATTTATAATTAATTTAAAAGTACTTTAAACATGTTTTTAAGTTAAATGCTATTTAATTTATTTTTGTTATTTTTATTTAGTTTCTTTTTAAAAATGATTTTAAAAAATGTAATAATTTGAAATTGTTATTATACAAAGAAAAAACAATTATTTTATAAGATGATAACAGAATAACATTTATTTTTGTGATATATCAGTAAGGAAAGTGATATATCAGTCGGGAAAGTGATATATTAGTAAGGAAAGTGATATATCAGTAAGGAAAGTGATATATCAGTAAGGAAAGTGATATATCAGTAAGGAAAGTGATATATCAGTAAGAAAAGTGATATAACAGTCAGGAAAGTGATATATCAGTAAGGAAAGTGATATATCAGTCAGGAAAATGATATATCAGTAAGGAAAGTAATATATCAGTAAGGAAAGTAATATATCAGTAAGAAAAGTGATATATGAGTCAGGAAATTGGTATATCAGTAAGGAAAGTGATATATCAATTATTAAAACAATCAAGTATTGTTTTTTTGTTGCTCCATTTATCAGGTGTTGATTTTTCTACAAAAGTTGTTTGTACTTTTGGAAATTAATGCACAATTTTTTTTTAATGTTGTTTACCTCCCTTAGGCCAAGAAAGCCTTTACAGTCAAGGAGGCTACTCTATTGTGGTAAAATCCTCTCTCAACTCTTTATCTCCAAAACAGTAACTTTGATGAACAAGATTGCAGAGAAACAATTTAATAAAGAGCAGTTAAATTAAGTTTTAGAATTAAGTTTTGAAAGAATTAAATGTTAAAATTAAATATTTAATACAGTTAAATATTATCAGCATAGCTAAATTATTGTCTGTATCTTTTATCTGTAGTTTTATCTGTAAAATTTATCTTTTATTTAGTCTATTTTTTTAATGTATTTGTTACAGTTCCATTGGCACAGTGGAATGATTGGTCAAGTTGCAATGTTTCATATGGAAATGGTTTTATGAAAAGAACACTAACCTGTAATCTATCAAATAATAAATGTTGCAGTGATACCTATGAATTAAAAGAATGCTTCAGTAAAAATAAAGATATTTTCATTGTTATTCATAACTTTAGTTAATAGTGTTTCTATTTTAAATTTTATGATATTTTCTGTTTATTCAAAACTTTAAGAACTTTTAAATATTGCTTTTTTTTTTTTTTTGTTGCTTAAAGTTTTGATTATAATAAAAAGCATGATAGCAAGCAAAATGTTAAGTTTTTTATTATTAAGTAAATAACTTATAGTAAATAACTTAGTAAATAACTTAGTAAATAACTTATTTTGTAAATAACTTAAGTAGTAAATAACTTGTTTTGTTTTAAACTTGTTTTGTAGCATCATTTTATTTGGAGAATGAAACTCAATTAATTAAAGGAAACCTTGTTGCAACATTAAGCACACTTTTCAAAGAATACACTGTGTCCTTTGAAGTAAAGCTAACAGCTATTCAAGGCGGTCCACTTAGCGTTTTTCATTTAACTACCAACAATGATTGTGGTACATATGGATATCGAACACCAGCTATGTGGGTTCAAACTCCTGGAACATTTTATATTTGTTCAGCTGTTAACAGCATTAATGATTTTTGCCAAATAACTAAATATATTGAACTTAATAATTGGAATTCAATTAAAATATCACAACAACTTCTTGAAGGAAAGTATATATATTCGATTGAACATAATTGCACCATTATATTTTCTCAGGAAAATAATGATTCACAAGAGTTTTTAAATGTTAAAGTATATGTTTCAGATCCTTGGTATAAAGTACAACCTGGGTTTATTAGAAATTTTAAAATAACAAATGGAAAACCAGCACAAGCAGGTAAAAAGCAATATTTCAATTTTATGTTTATAATATTACAGATTTGGGAAAGTTTAAAATATCAAAAAAAAAAGAGTTTTTGAGTTGTTTGCTATGCTTTGCTTGTTCAAAAAAAGAAGTTTCACAAATCTTAATTAATAAAACTTTTATTTTGAATAAATAACATCATGATAATGATCAAGGTATGCTTGAAAAAATAAAAAAAGAAGAATAAATTGCATTAATATTTTCAATTCTATTAATATATACTAGCAGCAAGCAACCCGTAATACGGGTTACGGTCAATCTGTTACTTATTATATATTGACTGTTTTCCACAATTTAAAGTTGCGAAACCTTAACTAATACCCTGTAAGAAAAACGCCTTTAAATTAAAAAATTAAACCATCTTTAAAATTAAAATAAATTAATTTACCAATTATTTAACGTTATTTGAGTAATTTACAACTAACATAGGTCATATCAGTGTATGACAGAACTATTTTCCTAGACATTACTAAGTTCAACACAATACATTTTTAGTTACTGACACAAAATAATAACACTTCATCATGACTTAAATTGGCAAAAGATTAAAGCTAAATTCTTGTTATGTTTTTTATAACATGAGCTTTAATTAATAAGATTAATATGAAGTGATTGTAAATTATTTATGAATTATTAATTTTTTGGTATCCCCTTGATACATGTTCCTTTAAAAAAGGAAATTGTCTTTAAAATGATAAATGCACACTAGTAAATAAATTTATTATAATAACTAAGCAATTGAGTACAAATACGTTTCAAACAAAAAAAAGTCGATTTACAATCAAACATCTGTATAACAAATTGTAAAAAATATGTAAACTTTGATCTTTTATATTGCATTAATGCGTCATATGACAAACCTAAAGTAAAAATTGTAACAGATAAGTAGACATAAAAGAAAAACGAAACAAAACAAAAAAAACAACTGGAATACAATTTACCTGCTTTTCGGTAGCTGTTGTCATACTTAAACTGCTGTCATGATGCAACTTGTCAGTGTTGTTTTACGACGTTATTTCACGTTGGCTTTAGTAAACTTTAGTTAAATTTAAAAGACATAACAATCGGTTTAAAATATTTTAATTAAAAAGCAAAAAAACGAATGCTTCAAAGAGCCAAACTAAAAACATTAAAAATAAAAAATCAAATAGGTATAAATAAATTGCATTTATATAGCTAAATAGTCTTGGCTTATAGTAAATTTTAAAAGTGGTATTTTCAATAAATTAAACTATCAATTAATTATTTTTAACAAATAGAATGTAGCATCATATTATGATGATTGGGTAGTGAATCAATTTAACTATATTTAAGTTTACTTGGTTAAAAACATATAAAATTTCAATTAAAAAAGACAAAAACAAACCAAATATACAACAATATATTATAAAAAATAAAGTACAAATTTAAAAAAAAAAATTACAAATTTAAAAAAAAAAAAAATAAGTCACCAAAGAAAAAACGACAACAAAAAAGTTATAAATATCTTCACTGATAGAAGACATTTACATCCTTTTGGTTGCTGTTTTTTCTTCTGTGTCTCCCAACACCGATGAGCCCTCCATTTGAAGGATGGCTCATCCATACCGCCATTACTTTGCCACTTATTGAAGGACCTCTCCGAGAGAGGCCCTGGGTGTTGGGAGCGATATCTTTGGTATTCCTCAAATGTTAATGACTCTAAAATTACAAATAGAAGGATATAATAGAATTTAAAAATATTTACAATTTTTTTTATTTAAAACATAAAGCATAACCTCACAATTTTCACAGGATGAAGAGGATGCTAAAAATAAATTAAAAAAAAGTAAATTAAAAAGAGTTAAACTTGTGAGAAATTTAATTTTAATAAAAATATGAGTAAAATGCAAACAGTTAAAAAATGTCATATTTATATTAAATAATTCTTTCACCTATTGCACATATTTCTCCGTAAAAAATATATAAAATTTAAAACACAGCCCTACCAGTTATGCTTTTACCAGACACTAAAGACAAAATATACCTCAGAATAATTGATAGAATAATATTTGCACATAAATAAATGTATAACTATAATTTTTTTTACCTATTCCTCTCATTTCTTCCATGAAGTTATCTAAATAAAGAAAAAAGATAACTGAAGCTAAAACTAATAAAAACTAAACTAAAATTAACTATAAACTAAACCAAAAAACTAAAATAAACTTTAAATTTTAATATCTGTACCTCAGAAGACAAAGGTCGGTTATCCAGTTTTTTGTGAAAATGAGTTATGTATGAGATCTTTTTAGTTTTTCAGTATCTACATAGGTATAAAGACTGTTTTCCTGCAACAATGTGAAACAAAGTTTGGTCAATATAAAGGGTCTGGTGTCCCCACAATGTTCAAAGGAAAAATGTCTGTAGTTCAGAAATGACTTTTCACTTTTTTTATTTAACTTTTTATTTTTGTCAAAATTATATTTGATGTTTCTCAAGACAAATTAAATAAGACAAGTTAAATAAAACATAAATTTAACCATCAAGAATAAAAAAGCCAATTAAGACTAATAAATTTACTATTTACTCTCTCCTGGACAATTTCTAAAATGTGACAACTGACTTGGACTACTGAGTGTACAGATATAAATGCTTTATTTAACTATACTAATCACATAATTTATACTTAGTTTTTCTTCCAACTCTCCTAAAAAAAAAAAAGAAAATAAAGCTTAATTACTTGAAGTTTTAAAATTACAGTTACAGTACAAATAAACAAATTCCTATTAACAATTATCTAATAGCAAAAACACTGACTTATTTCAGTCCTCAATTCTCAATACGAATTAATGAGTTACCATTATTTAAAGTTGATCCAGAAGCAACTAAAATAAATTATCAAATAAAAAGTTTATTTATATAATCTTGACAATAATGTTGAAATAAACAATATTTATTGCGTGAAAAGTTAAGTAACAAATGTAATTCAAGTATATTAAAATAAATGTACGAAGTTACCTGTTGTGGCTCGTGCAACTGAAGTTATAACTAAATAAAAAAATATTAAATAAAAAAGCTATTTTATCTATCTTATCTATTTTATCCTGATGATTATGTTTAAATAAACAATATTTATTGATTCTTTTTAAAATAAATTAAAAGACATTACTATTTGCACCAACTGATGATGCTACCACACCTAAATGACAAAATTTATTAAAATATTGAAAACATATTCAATGCTTTAAAAGAATATTCAAAAGAAGTCCACACTGAGTTCTTTTGAATATTCTTTTAAAGCATTAAATATGTATCTACGCGTCTGTTTAAAAATAAAAATTGAGAAAGCATTATATACAATAAAATTCTAATGCTACATTTGTACTCAAATAAAATCTAAATGATAAAACTTAGCTAAGTTGCTGTCAGCTAGCCTTTCAAAAAAAAAAATTGTATTCTCATTAATCCTAATCTATAATCTATAAATAAACTTACTAATATAAACAATAAATAAACTTGAACTAATATAAACTATAAATAAACTACTATATACTATATAAACTAATATAAACTATAAATAAACTAATATAGCTATGTTACTAATAAAACTATAAGTAAGCTACTATACACTATATACTTACTAAAAAGGCCTTCAGCTCCTTTTAACTGCTCTTAAAAATGAAAAATACTTGTTTAAATTGAACTAAAAAGACTGAAGACAAAACTGAAACACTTTACTAAAAAAGAAACATTGTATTAAAAAAAATTTTTTACCAGTCATTTTAGTTTTAACTTCTTTTAAAAAAAAAACAGAAAAAAAACAACAACGAACAACAAACAAATTTTAGTTTTTAAACAATGAACAACATCAGTTCCTCTTGAAACTAAAAATTTATCAGCTCTAATCGGCTGGAAGACCTTGCTTAAAAGACCACGTGGAGTAAAGAAACGCTTTTACATAAGCCTAGAAAGTTCTTTATTAATAAAGAAAGTGAAACGACACTAACACTATTAAATTACAGTATTCATATTTAGAAGATTAGATAAATTACAGCATTCATGTTTAGACTAAAAAAACTATTTTACCAGACATTTTATTTCTAACTTCTTCTGAAAAATGAAAACAGGCTATAAAAATTAGAAAAATAAAAACAACCAACAACAAACAAACGATTATTTAAATTTTTTATTTTAAACAATGAACAACATCAATTCTTTTCAAAAATAATATATCAGCTCTAATTTGCTTGCTGACTTTACTCGAAAGACTGCATGGAATATATAACCGCGCATTCAAAAGTCTAGAAACTTAAAAATTAAGAAATGGTGTATTTTACAGAATATAAAACCGTTGTTAACAACACGAACATTAGGCGTAACTATGCGCACTATTCATTAGCGTATTAATATTTAGATTAAAAAAAATTTATTTTACTATATTTTAAAGTAATAAGATAAATTTTTGTTTTTTTGTTTCATTGATCAACAAACATGATAATAACATAATTTAGTAGTTATCAGAAAATATTCACCTTTTGGCTTTTCATTTGATTATCCACTTAAACTGAGCAAATTTCAAGAGTTCATTAAAGAGAACCATTCTTCGATTATCTAGGTAGTTAGTTAGCTATGTCTTTTCGAGTTTAATATCATACAATTATGCCTGCAAATACAAAATATTCAAGGTTTTTTTTTCAACTTCATGGTTGTTTTTTTTTTGTTTTAGTTAAAATCACAATAAAGTAATTATAGTCTTACTTATGGGTATTTGGTGGAGTGTTTATTTTTAAATAAAAATGTATTTTTAAAAATTGCAGTATTTGGATTAATTTAAAAAAAAATTGTGACCCACCACTTTACAATATACTAGTAATTTTGGATCCAAAAACTGATATTGAATTAGTCTTTAAAAGGAAAAGGCAAAACTAATTATACTTTTCAATATTTAACTTCAATAAAGAGTTTCTCCTCTAAGTTGGGTCTATAATTATATGTGTTTGATAGGGGCCTAACGTTAATAAATAACTGTCAGATGAACATTATTGCCACTTATGCTTTACCCCATGATTTATATTTTTTCCGTATTGCACGAAGCAGGAATTAAGTGAGTGTAAATTGTGATATCTGGATTTTTAGTCTCTTTTTTTTTTTATAACAAAACTCAATAAAAAATATTTATAATCTTGAAATTATGATGTAAAATCAATTATTCAAATTATTTTTATGCATTACTAGCTGTCTGAAATATGGGTCTTGATAAGTTCACACTGACCATTTCTAAACTTATATTACTCAATATTTTTTAAATTTTAATTCATTTAAAATTGCTCTTAGAAAAAAAAATGAAAAACTGGGGATTTTTTTGCGTACTTAAAGTTAATAGAACCCTCACGCGTTTATTTATTTCAAAATAAAAAGTCTGAACTTAACATCTCTAATTGCTTTAAGAATGAAAATACTTTGTTAGATGCACAGATTTATGATAATAAGATAACGCAGATTAGGATGACGCAGATCATGTAGACACATAACATAAGTAACCATATTGTAGGTGACAATTGCATGACATTTCTCCCAGTATTTTTTGATACTTAAGGCCTTATCTTTATCACTATATAAATAATCCAAAATTATATAAGTTATAATACAATTTCAAACCTCTTATTAAGAGTATATTTATTTACAAAGCTTATTATCAAATAACTCAATCTGTTAGATAGAGTTATTTGAAAATAAGCTTTGTAAATAAATAGCAAATAGCAAGATAGCAAACAGAACTATCAAAGAGATAGGAGGGGGAGTACAAGGGTATAATCTTCAAGGGTGTGCCACTGTATAATTTATGGCAAAGTTATAAATCTTCTATTAAATGTTTATATACGTGCAATTGTAAGAATAACTCATATTTATTTCAGGAACAATGTTAATAGGGTAAGTGGGGGAGGGGGTGCATAATATTCTTTTTATGTCTCAATATTTAGTCTGCAGTGTGAATAAATTTGTTCAGAATATAGTTTACGGCGTGGTACTACTAGTGTAATTATCACAATATTTTTCATTTTATAATTATTTAGTTAGACAAAATTATTTATTTTACAATAAATATTGTTGGAATAATACTAATATTTAAAAATTTTTTTTGAAAAAGCTAAATATTACATAATAAAAGGAATTTGAAAACATTGTACTGCGCATGTTCAAAGAGGAAGAAAGTGATGATGAAAATGTGGAATATGATAGTGAGTTTAGTGAGGAGAGTATAGACATTAATGATAGAGGCAGTTTGTTGTAGCAAAGTATTTCCAACAAAATAAGTAAACAATATAAAGAAAACAAAGAAAATGAAGAAAATACTTTTTATGAGAATTTTTATATTGAAAAAACAAGACAACCAAATTTTATAAGTTTGGAAATGAAAAGGTTTTAAAATAAAAAAATTTAATATATTAAAAGAAGCTGTTGGCCAACAGCAATGTGCTAAATTTATCACTAATGAATTAGACGCATTTTTGAAAATTGTTGACCTAAATATGATAAACGCAATTGTGACAACACCAAACAAATACATTGCTCAACTAAGAACTGAACATACATATTCTAGAGAGCGAGATGTCAAGAAACAACAATGCGAATTTTTGGCTTATTTGAGTCTTCTGTTTATGATTGGTATCAAGAAGTCTCATCATGCAAATGTAAAAGAAATTTGAACAACTGGCAAACTAGGATACAAATTTGTAGAGCAGTAATGAGTAACAAGTGTTTTTTAATTATAACTTGGTGTATGAGGTTTGATGATAAAACCACAGGAGTTGAAAGGCGAAAAGTAGATAAACTGGCAGTCATTCGTACGTTTCTTGATGGATTTGTGCACAATTGCGAGACTTGCTTCAAATTGAGTAAATATACAACGATTGATGGAATGTTGCATCCGTTAATTAATATAGTTTTTTTGACTCATTAAATTTTTTTGTATAAGTGGTTTTTTACTTTAAATTTTGCATATTTCTTTTTACATTTGCATCTTACATCGCTATTAATATTAAAATTCTATTTAATTGTAAATAATATTTACATTTAATTTTTACACTTGTTTTTTTTTTGTGTTTTTTGTTTTGTGAAAAAATATTGTGGTTTTCAAATATTTCTTTAATTAATTTACTAAATAAAATAAAATAAAAGTGTTAAATTATTACAATCAGTATAAAATGTTTATAAGTTTGTTTCTCACAATAAACATATATTTTCAATAGCTTAGTGGTTTAGTGAGCTATCTTAAGTGCCAAAAATCTAAATCCACTGCTATGCAAAAAATTTTTTTAGAGTTTTTTTAATCTTGTTATTTTTAAAATACAAAGTTAAACAGTTTACACAAAAAAGACAATATCCATAAAATTTATCTTATTTAGAAAGTTTATCTAAACTATATAAAATTTTCTAACAATTATAAGTTATAAAATTTTTTATAACTTTCAATTATCAGAAAAGTTATATAACATATATTATACACAATCATACCATATACAATCCACACTTTAACTTAACTTTCTGACTTATGCACTTACAGATATTTGTATATACATATTTATGTATTTTCATAAACTTTTTATACATTTTTATAAAAAAGTGGTGAGAAACTCTTTCTTGCAATTGACAATTATGGCTGCAGTGTTTTCAGCGTAAAAGCGCAGAAATATAATATTTGAATCTTTTTCTATATTTTCTTATAACCCTATACTAAATGCTTGTGACTCTCTAGCTCAAATATTAATAAAAAATTAAAGATGAAGGTGTTTTAAAACATACAAAAACAAATTAAAATCACTTATTTATTTTAAAGCAAAACAAAAATATCTTACATCATTTTAAAATATATCTTTTTATTTAAAACATTCAGATTTTTAAATTAACAATTCTTAAAAGTTCTCTTGAAGCCTTGTTTGAGGTAAATTAGTTGAAAAAAGAAAGGTTAAGCAGAATTTTATCTATCATTAACTTTTTAATACTTTTTTAAATGTAAGAAAGCATTTTTTGTTCCCAGTTGTTGGTTGTAAAAATACTGTAAAAGGGGTTAATAATCATTGTTTTATTGATCCCATAATTGAAATATTTAAGTTTTTTAAAAACTTGAAAACTTTTTAATATAATTGATCCATAATAATGTGAAAAAACGTTAAAAATACTTTAAAAATGTCAAAATTCAGGTTCTTCAGACTTTTATTTATGTGTTTTGAAAGTACAAACAATTGTTTCTTTTCAGTTTTCGTGTGCATACAGCTCACTTTTACTTATTTTTGTTATCGGAATTTTTTATCTTTTACTTTTAACCTTTCAAATATATATGTAAAATCCATTAAAAATTAACAAATATTTTAGTTGTTTCCCTTTGTTTATTTTGTTCACATCAGCCTATTTGTTTTTCAGGAACAAGACAGAAAAATGTAATGTGAACATAGTTAATACCACTTTTGCATTAAAACTTGAACAAAGCAAAAAGCCTGTATCTGATAAAAAGAAAAGAAATGTTCATATATTATTATACATAAAAATATTTATTTTTATGGATCATTTACCCATGATCTTTAGGATAATCTTTTTGTGTTTCATATCTAAAAAATGAAAAAAAAAATTGTTCAAGCTAACCACTTAATCTTATTGTAAGATATTGTTTATATGGTTTAATATAACTTTATTTTGTTTTAATACACTATAGATTTCAAATATTGTTATGTAATAATTATATTACAATTACAAAATAATTAAGAGATATTTTTAAATCACACTATTTTGAGGCAGCTTGCAGTCATTTTTTTTATATATATATACAGTGTTTTTACTAAGCCAGCAGTGTTATTTAAAGTTGTTGAATATTTAGAAATTATAACATATTGTAACATCATATTGTAATAAAAGGAAACATAAGTAAATTAAAACATACCATTACAAGTGTATAAATAACTGAAAATATAAATGATGTACAAATAAAATGGATTTTGATTTTTTGATTAGTTTTTAGTTTTTTTTTATATAAGTTTATATATTTAAAACATTTATTTAGCTATTTGGTCACAGTGGAATGATTGGTCAAATTGTAATGATACTTATGGTTATATGAACAGGACAAGGAGGTGTAACACCCAGAATCCTTCTGATTGGTGCTGTGGTGACAACTTTGACATGATGGCATGCTATGGTAAAATTATTTTGTAGTAATGATGTAATCTATGAAAAAAACCCATGGAAAAACCTTGGATATTTGGAACATGTTTTTATGGAAAAACCATGGGTTATCCATGAAAAACCCATGAGTTTTCTATGGTAAATCCATGAATTTTCCATAGAAAATCCAAGAGTTTTTCATGGAAAATCCAAGAGTTTTCCATAAAAAATACATGAGTTTTCCATGAAAAATCCATGAGTTTTCCATAAAAAATCCATGAGTTTTCCATGGAAAGGTGTTACAAATACCCATAGAATTTCCATGATCAAATAGAATGTTTTGTTTTCAAGTTTTTTTGACCTAATGTTATTTGAATTGTCATATTAAACCATAAAAAGCATATTTTATCACATAAGTTGCTATTATTATTTAGCTATTTAAATCTCTGGGATCGCTTTCGCCAAATAAAATCAATAAACAAAATAAAATTTGAATCTTGTTAAATCCTACAAATCTTTGAAAAATAATAGCTATAATGCACCTGAAACATTAAAACTTGACTTCACTGCAATATTTAACGCATGCATATGTATGAACATACTGAAAATAAAGCAAAAATTACAAGTAACATCATACTATCAGTGATATATGGAGTGATAAACAATTAAAAAAGATTAAGAAAACAATTTTTACAAAAAAGTTAACAATTTACATATTTATTATTTTAAATTAACTATTTGATAAAAATAGTTAACTTAAAATATATGAATTTGAAAATTAATAACTTCAAGTTTCAACAAATGAAAAAGAATTACAAACTATGAAAAATCAATACAACATATTCAATCCAAAAAAACATCAAGACCATTTTTAAGTACGATTGCACCGCCAACTGTATCTGTAGAACCAGGTAGACGTCAAACAAAGTACTATTCACATTTTGATATTCATTATTGTTTTTAGTTAGTATGATTGTTCATTTCACCAATCTAGACAATACATCATAAAATAATATATACATACTAATTTTCTTTATTTACTAATTCATTTATACTTATAATTATTATCTGTTATAACAATTTATAATTACACATTATACACATTTATAAAAGTTGCCAAATGTTGGGTAACATATATATAGAGAAAAGTAGCAATGAATATATCACTTCTTTTTTGCCCAAGCCATCTGCGTGATGTACAACGTCATTTATATTTCCTGTCAAACATTCCTGATGATAATGTAATATAAATAAAATGATAAAGTTAAAATAAAAAGGTTTATGCAAACTAATACATACATAAATGTTACCTGCATGTTAGTAACATTTATATTGAACAAGGCAGCAATAAATATTGTATTACTTATAAATTGTAATTAAATAAAAAACTTACTTCTACATCTGAGTATCTGCATGATGTACAACATCATTTACAAACCTTTTTTCTTCATGTCCTTGCCATCATGGTATATATTATAAAACATGGAACTTGTAAATGTACGGCTAAACAAATGAATTTAAAATTTTTATTGCCAGTCTAACCTGCATGCTAATAATGTAGTAAATTAAATTAATGATAAAGTTAAAATGAAAAGATTTATGCACATATATAAATGTTACCTGCATGTTAGTAAGCTTTATATAGAAAAAGGCAGCAACAAATATAGTATTACTTATAAATTATAATTTATAAAAAAAAAATTCTTTATCTGAGCTGTCTGCATGATGTACAACATTATTTATATTGCCAGTCAAACCAGCCTGGTGATAATATAGTAATTTAATTAAAATGATGAAGTTAAAATAAGATTTATGCTCATATATAAATGTTACCTGTGTGTTGGTAACATTTATATAGAACAAGGCAGCAACAAATATATTATTATAAATCCTAATTTAAAAAAAGCTTTCTTCTTCTTCGTCTGATCTATCTGAAAGATGTAAAGCATTATTTCTATCGCCAGTCAAACTTACCTGCTTATAATGCAGTTATTAAAATAAAATGATTTAAATAAAATGATTTAAATAAAATTTAGATAAAATGATTAATATAAAATGATGTTAAAATAAAAAAATTATCACACATTACTAAATTCAAAAATTTATTATATTTTTTCTTTACTATTTAAAACATAACAAATATAATAAAATGTAATTTATTAAGTACATTAATGTAAAAACATAATAAATATTAAAGTGTGTGCATAAATTAATTTATTTTTACTTATGATGAGCACTTCACATTAGTTAAATATAAATGAATAAAAAAAATTGTATTATAATAAATAATAGTGTATTATTTATAAACACTGCTTTTATACGGTTATATTTAACTGTGAAGTAAAATCTTGTGCATTAATTAACTCCCTTTCTGATATTTTTTAAACATTACCATAGTTTTCCTTCTCCAACTAAGTTGTTCTTTAAACATTCTTACAAGTTGAATCCTAAAGATTACCCTTATATCTTTTCTGGTTAGTTCTAACTCAATTTACCATTTTATTTAGACAGCATTTGAACTATTTAAAAAAATATTAAATGCATATAAAAACTGACAATGTTGTAAATGATATAAATAATGAACAACCTTTATATCACCAGTCAAACCTATTGGCTTATAATGTAGTAATTTAAATAAAATAATACAGTAAAAATAAAAAGATTTAGACACAAACTATTACATTATTTACATATTCTAATAGTTCTGCTATTTAATAGTAAAGAAAAAACAACATAGTATATAACCCCACTAGATCTAGTCGCTAACTATATGCCAACTAAAACGGTTGCGCCAACAAAAAGATAAAAACAACTTAACAGAACTAAAATTAATCAAATATTTATCATAAAATAAAGTTTTTTGATACTTAATAAACATTTACCATACTATAAAGTGTTTTAACTTCAAACATTTTTGTACAAACTAAAGCCATTAAAAAAAAATTAAAAAACATAGTACCAAGGCCAAGTTATTTTAATTCAACACCAAGACTAAAAACAAGACAATTAAATGAGTCTCGAGATGTCTTGGGACCAAGATTAAAGTGTTCAGACCAACATCTCTGATAATATTGTATTATGATGCTTTATAAAATGCATACATTTATCTTACTCTAACTATTGCAAATATGTCTAGTTGTTTATGTCTGTATGTTTAGTTGGAATCATATTAAATGTGATGCATTATAAAAAACATAGTCTTTTTAAATACAGAAAAACAGAAAAATGCAGAAAATATTGTTTACTTAAGTTAAAAAAGATTGTAACTCTACGAGTTATAAAGGCATCTTTAAAAGTGCATTTGTAAAACCCATGGTGCAACATGAACTATGAAAAAAAAACAACCATGGTTCACCCATGGAAATTCCATGAAGTTTCCTTTTTCCATTGGAAAACCATGGTTTACTCATAGATTGGGTTTTCCATGGAATACCCATGCAATTCCATAAATTATTTCTGTAAGGGTAGTACTAACAATATTTCAAACTTAACGAAAAAAATTATTAGGAGCTCTGCCTTCTTTGTTTAGTGGAATATTATTTATTGTTGGTAGATATATCTACAAGTCAATGCAGTCTAAACTAACTGCATATGAAGAACACTCAGGTATTATCCATGCATAATGGAAAAATTTGGAAAAATGTAAATAAAAATTTGTATTTATAACAAAATACAGCAAATAGTACATACATACACACATGCATGCATACATATATACATACATTCATACATACATACATACATACATACATACATACATACATACATACATACATACATACATACATACATACATACATACATACATACATACATACATACATACATACATATATACACTTGAACTTTATTATTTTTGCACTTGAATAATATTTTTATAATGAGAATGATATTTAATTGATGTTTTTGCAACAGAACAAATGAGTACATGTATCAACTGACTTGAATAGGGATAGTTTGCTGGTAGTGTATGTCCATCAACTGTCTTAAATCAGGAGAATAAAAATGAATGAAATAAAATAACAAAAAATTAAAAACAAACAACTGAATAAGCAACAAAAAAGTGTAAACAGACACTTTATGCTTTTGCAGTTAATTATTGTTGTCACTTATTAATAAGAAATCTAATAAAACTTATCGTTAATAATAAAAAAAAAAAATTATAATAATGTTATTAATAACTATAATTGTATGATTATTTTGTTACTATATTAATAGTAACAAAATGATAATAACATTAGTTACTAATGGTTGTTTTTTTCAAATAGTGTTATGGACACAATGGAGAACTTGGTCAAGCTCTAATGGTTCTTATGAATTGATTAACAGAACAAGAGAATGCAATGTTTCAAATACTATAGATTGGTGTTATGGTAATCGTGCTGTTATTGTAGAAAATTCAGGTATTGAGTTCAACTCCATTAACATGTAGGATTAAAAACACATTATATTATTTTATTTTAAATTATTAAAACAACTATGAATTATCTAACAGTTAACATCTAACAGTTTTAATATTAAATTATTACTAAATTAAATGATTTTGTTTAAGGAGCTTAGTAAAATTAGTTTAAAAAATTAATTTTGGTGACAAGAAGTTTAAGAAAATTTAATCTGCTTATAAGTTAGTTCTTTAGGTTTTTCAAAAAGTTAAATCTGAATATCTATAGTCAAAACACATAGCAGCTTTTTTAATAGACTAAATATTGAAATTTAATTGTTTTTTGCATTTTCAATACCAATACAGGTATTGTTTGTCTATTAAGATGATAAATGTGTCATGAATGCTAATACTTTTCTGTGACAGTTTGAATTTTGAAATCTATTTGAAATCTAACTCTCTTTTTTTTCTCTTTATTTTTCTTTTCTTTTTTTTTTCTTCTCCTTTTCTTAATTAAGACGAATACGGTTGAAAATTAACAAATATATTTATTATTATGAAAAAATTACATTTATTTATTATGTAACTAATAACTGGGTTTTTGAAAAAAATTCATATATGTTTTTATATTAGTTTTTATAAGCTTGGATACTTCTGCCTAATTTTTCTGACATACATTAAAATAAAAGTTATAAAAAAATTTAGCATTAACATGTTTTGTTCTGTTTGCGTGCCTTCTCCTGAAGTTTTTTCAGTTGAAAGAAAATTTCAGGAAAATAAAGCTTTTGTTTTAAATTTATAAAATACTTTTCCTTACCTTTTATTTAATTAATAATTTTGAATTTTTGTTTTTTTATCGAAAAAAGTTTTGTAATTAGCAAATAACCTTTACCGAAATAGTTACCTATTTATCAAAAAAACTGTTTTATTTTTCCGAAAAATGATCCAGAAAATGTTTGCTGTGTTCCATCAACAGTAAGAATACTTCCTCTCAAAAAGGCTTTACAAATACTTGGCTTTACAAATACTAAATAAGGCTTTAAAAATACTTTTCCTCTCAAAAAGGCTGCATATGAAAAAAACACTTTAAGTTTTCATTAAAAAAAGTGAAAGTTTTAATTATCATTTTTAACATCAATTTTTCTTTGAAAATGAAAAAGTGATTTTCATTTTTGACTCTATTATTAAATATGAACCAAGCAAAACCACATTTCAACTAAATTTAATTTTACAAGTCCAAATAAATTTTAATTTATTAGAATACATTGTTTGAATTGGCAAAAAAAGTCTTTCTTTTCAATTAATTTGTGTGAAAAAATTTAAGTACGGCAACTTAGATACCATTCCAACTTTTATCTTTATTCATTTTAATCTGATTAATAATATATGTTTTTTAAAAAAAAGTTACTTTAAAAATTCATATGTAGTTTGGTATATTTCAAAAACCTGGTCAATGAAATGTTTATGAACTTGTATTATGAATTGATAAACATTTAATTAAAAACAAGGAATTATCATAATGTGAGTGCAATCATAATATAGTTAGGTTATTGTTCATCACATCTAGTGCATCTCTATTCTTCAGATTTTTTTAGGAGTGTAGTTCTAGTGAAATTTAAAACAACTTTTTTGGTGTGCCATTTAACTACAAATGTTTATTACAATATTTTTGTATGAGTTTCATGATTTTTTTAATTTTTTTTGTACACAAGTAATTGTTCACTTACTAATATTAAACCAAATTTGCCTAATTATAATTTAACTGTCTAATATAGAAAAAGACCTGCAAGAACGTTGATTTTATGACCACAGCCTAGAAAATGGTCATATTTATTGTGACAAAATCAGACTAAAAAAGAAACACTTGATGATAAATAGTAATTGTTAATAAATATTTTATATTAAATTTAGATTACTTAAAACTCAAGATGATATTAGCATAAAACAAAGTTTTTAAAAATACATTATTATATGTGTAATTTTTTTTAATTGCAACTCTTTAAACTTAGAGATATTCCTTAAAGGAATATCTCTAAGCTTAAAGAAACCTTAACATTGGTTAGCAAAGTTTATTTTTTTTTATTTTAGCCTTTTGGACACAATGGAATGATTGGTCAAGCTGTAATAACACTTATGCAATTAGAAACAGAATGAGAACCTGTATTGTTTTGAATGTTATGGAGTGGTGTTATTCCTCTAAATCTGAGTCATTGGAATTTTCTGGTAAATATGTTTTCACAATTAAATATATGAATTTAAATAAACAATGTACAATATTTGCTTCAAATCAGTCGATTTAAGTTGATTATTAAATCAATTTAATTAAAAAATTTTAATATATAAAGAATAGCTTTAACTAGCTACCTTATAATTTTAATTGGTAGAATAAAAGTAAAGTATTTTATTGTAGATTAGATGAGTAATAAGTGTTATGGGTACAAGTTTATATATTTTTAAAATATATTCATCTCCTCACAGCCCAAGTGCAACCACACTTATAGAGCTTGACATCTTTTATTTGTTTATAATATATATTTTTTTAAACTTCTTATTTCTTGTTTTTTTTTTATTTTTCTCATTTGACTAACTCTCTAAACTCTATAACTCCAAAACACAAACCTAAACATTCAAGATTGCTGCACAAGAAAACCAGACCACGCTAGTTTAAATAGCAATGGATGTACGTCATCTGGATTTTTTTCTTTTATTCAAGTTTTAATTTTTGAAAATCGTTCTTTTTAAAATGGATTTGGTCAAAAATATTAGTAGTTTCTTCTTCAAAACTTAATAACTGCTCATTTTCTACACTTTAAAAAAAAATCAACTGAAAAAACATAAATGATCTACATTTTATTCAGATTTTATTCATAGTTTATATTATTATACAACAATCATGATATAGGTTGTACAAGAACTACAACTGTTATACTTTTATTATACTAATAATTATAATGTAACAACTGCAACACAACTACTATACACAACTATTACAATGTAGTTGTGCATTTGTTGATTTAATATATGTATACAGAAGGTACAATTATTTTAGGCTATTTTTACAACATGTTTGAAGTCTTGTGCAGCTTCAGCAATTATATTACATACTTAACAACTGCATCCTTTGCAATTTTTATAACATTACACCTAACAATTTATTTTTAAATCATTTTAATCATTAGAATCTCTAGATTATGGCTATCAATATTCTTTTATCATCCAATCTTTTAATCAACTTGTCAACCAATTCTGTTTTATATTTATGTTTTCTTATTATATATTTTTTATATCGTGCATTTTTGTGAAAAAATATATATTTTAATGTTCTATTGACAAAATCAGAAGCCTAATTGATTATCATATTTATCATATTTGTATAAACATTTATCTCATTTACAAACCTCAGAATTAAGGATGGCATTCAGCAATGCCAACATAACTGCCAACCTAGAAGTGTTTGAGGTTGGCAAAAAATCACTGACCTTGTTTCTATGTTTTATGGTCAAACCTTTGCTGTAGATTTTTTCTGCTAACCTGATGCCGACCTCACACAGATTAAGGTCGGCAAGTTATTGCCAACCTTATTTTTCCTAATCCTGAGGGCTGCAATTATTTTAATTTGTTTTTTATTTATAATTGTAGTTATAATTAATATAGTACTTATATTAAAAAATAATTGTTTCATAATTAGTAATTAGTTACAGTATGTAAATTAGTCACTAGTAGTTTAAAGAGAAATACATTTATTCGAGTGAAAAATATAACCAAGGTACTACTTATAAGAAAAAAATTAAGCAAAGTTTAATTCATAACTTCATTTGTTTTAGAAGTCTATTTAATGGAAGATGAGACTGAGCTGTCAAAAGGAAATATTGTTGCAATAATTAAAAAATTTAAAAAAGAGTTTTCAGTTTATTTTGAAATACTACCAACTGTTTTTTTGAATGGTTTTCATAATATCATTCAAATTACAACTGGAGATAACTCTTCTAATTATGGATATCGAAATCCAGGAGTATGGTTTCATGAAAAAGGAACAGGAGAGTTAATGATTTGTTATGACATAAACAGTACCACTGGGAATTGCATGAATACAAATCCTCTTATAAATAAAAGTTGGTCTACAGTTAGAATATCACAAATGTTCATTGAAGGGAAGTACATGTATTCAACTGAACTAAATGGTGAAATGATTAGGAGGGAACAAAATTCTGATGCCAGAGAATTTTCAAATGTTAAAGTTTATGCTTCAAATTCTTGGAATGAGGTGCAACGAGGTTTTATTCGAAATTTAAAAATAATAAATGGAAATCCAGGTAACTTTTATAAAAATTATTTTGTAAGATTATTATTATTTATCGAATTCTTATACTTAATATATATATAAAAAAAGATATGCAGACATGTATGTGCATAAGGATGTTTCAAAAAAATGGTGTTTTAAAATTTCAACTAACATTGCTTTTCATATGGTGCTCCACCATTATTATTACTGAAAAAAAATTTTTTTATCACATTTGGACCACCCTATCAGTCCGCACAATGGGCCCAAAGTTCATTTCTAGGCCGTTTTTGACCCTTTTTTCAGTCAAATTGCGGGGACCTTTCGCATGAATCAATTTTAAAAAATTAAATTTTTTTAGGCAATTTTATGCATAAGAAATAAATTAAAATCCAATGTTATGCTTTATTTGTTTGAATAATGAGTCAATTAAACAACTACATTTTTCGAAAGTGTTGATTTTTTTTGGCCTTCAATAAGGTCTTTTTCAGCACCTTCAATGTTTACAGTTGGAAAGTAATGTTTAAAGCAGCTACAGAGTTGTCTAAAAAGTCATTGTCCCTCTTTAATGTGGTCGTATACGGATGTCTTTCTTTAATACTTGATATTTAGCAATGTCATTTTAACTATATTTTCAGTAAATATCTATATTTATTTTATATCTGTATATATATTTTCAGTAAAAAAAAAATAAAATAAAAATGTCTCTAAAGAAAAAGATAAAATGCACTAGAAACATGTCAGAAATATTTTTTGTGAAGAAATCTAGTGAGTCTCTTCCAAGCAATAAGCTTCCAAATGGCAAAGATGTTCTGCAATATTACCTACATATTAGAAAGCTAAATCCAAACACTAAGCAAATAGATTTAATCGGGTGCCAATTCAAGATGAATTCTTTTGAGCTCCAATGTCCTGCAGAGAATACCCACTACTGTGTAATGCCTAAATTGGTTGGGCCATGGAATCTAGCTGGATTCCCTTTAATTACAATGGACAATATAAGGCAAACCTTTCAAATTCTTTTTTTATGTTTAAAAAAAAGTACTTCATTTTTAACCTTTAATTTAATTTACCATTTTTATTTACACAGTAGAAACATTTATGTTATTTTCTTTACATAAAGATATATAAAAAGTATTTATTTAAAATTAAATATTTAAGGAATGTATTTTATTAAAATGGGAATTCACTTAAATTTTTTATTTGACATGTGTAGAGTGAAGACTCAGAGCACAGTGGATTATTACAACATGTTAAAGAAGAGTTATCACAGAAATGGTCCATCAAATACTAAGTCGAGAAAAAAACTGCTTTTGGATTAGTAGAAATCATGAAGAACTGATTGATAAGATCAGGAAAGATAAGTAGCAGATATAAACAAAGAAGAATCTGACTCATCGATTCTCCTTAAAAAATATATTCTACAGAAAACAGCACTTTCTGCTATAGGAGAGGAAAAGTCTGCTAGACAGGAGAGGAAAAGTCTGATAGACAGCACACTGCAATTGTGTCCATTATCATTGCAAACTCTGGAGGTTCCATGCCAATTTTTTGTGTGGAGCGCAACATCATTAAGATCTGTAGAAGAGGTTTCGAACAAAGAAGGAGAGAAGATTAGAAAACAAATTTCTACTCTTTTGCACAGTCATTAGTATACCCTATAATTCTACACTTTGATAGCAAGATTGTTAAAGAATTCACAAATGAGAAAGAGTTGCAATATCACAGACTTGCTGTATTAGTTAGGATAAATGGACAGACAGATCATGGAACTTCTTGACCAATATGAAATTACTGACAAGTTTCACAGCTGTGTTTTTGATACTACTAATTCTAACACTGATAAACAAAAAGGAGTAGGCATTAAACTACAGTAGTTGACAGGCCTCTACTTCTATTAGCATGCAAACATCATGTGTATGAAAGACACATTGTTCACTGTTGAAACATCTATCCAAGCAGTATCACAAATGGACCAGACAATCCTATTTTTAAAAAAGCTTAAGCTTGTTTGGAACTCCTTGAATCATGATTCTTTGGATCATGATTCTACTGTACTAAACAGAATGATGATTGAGGATATTACTGACAACTGGTTGTCGGATCAATTCAAGAAAGCTTTGGAGTTCTCTGAAAACACTATAAATATGAAAAATATGAAGAAGATTACTTTAAATTATAAATTAATTTTAATTCTTGTTTAAAGTAGTTTAAATAACTGTCAAATATATAAAAGTCTGTTATCCAGTAAATCACAGCTTAAAATAATAATAACTTATTTAATGTACATAACTCCTGGCGCTTTGCACAACAAACAAATGATTATCTGGAGATGTGCTGTACTGACTCTGAAAACCTGAACCTGTAAGTCATGCTTGGTTTTTAATGAAAAAAGTATACTTTATGAAGATTTTCCTTCTATAGGATAACATTCTCAAACTCAAGGCCCATGAGAAGAAAGAAATCAAAGATATGACCTTCACTGCAGTGTTTTGCACTGAATGGCTTCTCAGGGCAGAAATTCTAGCAATTGCTCCCTCTCAGGTTTTTTTACTCTAGTTTTTATTTTCTTATTATTCAAAACAGAAATTTAAAGAAAAATAATTCTTTTTAGTATTGAAGAAGAGATATTATATGAAGAGGTCCATGACCTTGATGAGATGCCAAGAAGCTATATTCCATGCCAAGGCCTGAGAATTATGTTGTACGCAGACAGCAGGTGGATTTTGAATTGCTGAACAATCTGGATTTTTGTTAGGATAATTGGTTTCACTGATAAATGAACAAAATTGGTTCATATTTCATCTCTTGAACCATGGGAAGGCAGAGTTACAGTGGTTAAGGACCCCAGTTGAGACATGGAATAGTTGTTATCTGGAGTTTGAACCATTTGTCAAAAATCTGGAAGTAGTTAATAATTGCAGTGAGAGAGCTGTGAAACTCGTTGAGGTACAATTTTAAAAAATTTTCAAATTTAAATCTATTATAGAAGTTATAAAGGTTTCAACAAGTTCAAGAGTGAAAGAAAGAGAAAGAAGAAAACTGATTTTGAAAATGTTTCTCTTTGAGTATTTGTGCTGAAATGTTATTTTTATGCTCTGGCATTATTGGAAGATAATGATTGCTACTAAATGTCATTTATTGAGATTGACAACCTAATATGGTTGCATAAAAGAGAAACTCATTTTTTTAGACAATTCTGTAGCTGCTTTAAACATTACATTCTGACTGTAAACATCAAAGCTGCTAAAAAAGACCTTTTTGAAGAGAAAAAAAAAAATGCAAAAAATCAACATTTTTGAAAAATGTAGTTGTTTAATTGACCCATTATTCAAACAAATAAAGCTTAACATTGGATTTTAATTTAATTCTTAAGCATAAAATTGCCTAAAAAAATTTAATTTTTCAAAATTGATCCATGGGAAGGGTCCCTGCAATTTGACTGAAAAAATGATCAAAGATGGCCTTAAAATGAACTTTGGGCTAATTGCGTAGACTGATAGGGTGGTCGAAATGTGATAAAGTTTTTTTTTTAGTAATACCAATGGTGGGACACCGTATGAAAAGCAATGTAAGTCGAAATTTTAAAAAGTCATTTTTTTGAAACACCCTAATGTACATACATAAATTATATAGATATGCATACATATATATACAAACAAAATCATATTTTAGCTATAAACTAATTATTTTAAATGTTAATTCAACCCCCCCAGCCCCACCTCTCCAAGGCCATGAAAGCTACTATAGTTGAGGTTACTTTAAATTGTGGTTACAACCCTCTCTCAACTCTCTAACTCTGAAGCATGAACCTTGACAAACAAGGCCACTGTGCACAGAAACAAGTTGAGCACGGTACTACCAGAAATGTGGTGGTAAGTCAACTAAGAATCTCTCACTAGAGCACTCAACTACTACGCCACTACTACATTTTAATTATTTTTATTTTTTTAAATATGGGAATTGAAATATAGAAAATATTAATGATTTTATTTTAAATTAGCCCATACTTAAAACAACACCTCTGTATAATAATATTTCCAAAAAATGCATATTGTCTGCAAAAAAATTTTGAAATAACTACACATTAAACCAAGAATTTAAAAATTTGTATATTAATTATTTATTTATTTTTAATTTATATATTATTAATTCATAAATTAAATATTACTAATATTAAATTAAAAAAAAGGAATTTTTTTCTAAATGCAGTCTTGAAAATAAGTTTCTCTTAAAAAACTATAAAAAATAAGTAAGCTCAAAAAATAATAAAAATTATCTCCCATTAAAAAAATTGCCAATTATTAATAGCGAAGTTAGGATTTATAAGTTTGCAATGATATATAAAATGTATTCATAAAAGATTTTATGTAATAAAAATTGTATGTGCCTAAATGATAAAATTTAGTTGTTTTATTTCAGACAATTAACAGTGATCAGGCCTCTGTATCGTTGTGCTAACATTGTGACTTTAACCAAAACAAATGTTACTTTTGCTAGCTTTGTACATGCTATTTAACAAATTTATATTGTATTTCTGATGCTTTTAGTAGAGATACAACAACGTAAAAACTTCGATACAAAACTATATTTGGTACACTTAGGGAGGGGGGGGGGGGAAATTAGCCAACAGGCTACATGAATGGGGCAATTATGTGCACATTTTGACAACCTTTTTTTGTGCAATTTTTTAAGTACTTTTATTTCATTTTTATCTTTACATGCTTTTCTTTTTTTCATTCTTTGGTTGAAAAAAAACAACTTGCAAAACATTAAAAATGTTTCGCATGTTTTTTCAAATGAACATCTCAATAAAAAAGCTTGAAAGTTAAAAAATGAAAAAAGAATGCTTGCTAAACCTGAGGCTAAGATATTGTTAAACGAAAAGTTATTGAATTTCATGAATCTGAAGAGTTTACAAGACTATGTCCAGCAAAAAAAGACTTTGTTTCTGTGTGTATAAATAATGTAAAAGTTCATAAACAAAAAGGTTTAATATTAGTTCGATTAAAGTTAAATTATCGATTAAATTATCTTGAGTTTAAAAAGTTTAACCCTACACACAAAGTTGGATTCAGCAAGTTCTGTGAACTAAGGCTGAAGTGATGCATCACAGTTGACAGTAGTGGAAGTCACTCAGTTTGCATATGTTCTTATTATCAAAATGCTAAGTTGATGTGTGCTGCTTTACCTAAGGGCTATTTAATATATTACAAAAATTTGATGATACAAACATATATATAAATTCTATATATATGTTTGTAATATAGATAATCGAAGCTGCAAGTTTTATCTATGTTTCAAATTTACTTAAACAATGTGTTTGAAAATAATGATTTTGATTTTGACAATCAGATCACATACAAAACATTGGTGTCAACTGACCGAACTGCATTTGTCACAGTCCAAACAAGCATTGTTGAGTTATTTGAAACTCTAAGTGAAACTTTGTATGATCTTTGTCACCACCACTTTATCAAAGAAGCACAATCCTCCTACTTATCAGAGGCAAAAAGAACAAAAAGAACAAAAGATCAAAACACTTGTCATATTCTTATGGATTTTGCAGAGAACTATAGTTCTCTTGTGCAAGATGCTGTACAAGGATTTTACTGGCAAGCCGATCAAATTACCTTACATCCATTTGTTGTTTATTACAAAGATGAAAAAAATCAACTTAAATGTGAATTCTATTTTGCAATTTCTCACCATCTTCACTATGACCAAACAACAGTTCATTGTTTTCTCACAAAGTTACTCCACATGATAAAAATCAAACTACCCACCATCAATAAAGTAAAATACTTCAGTGATGGTGCTTTGTCACAGTACAAAAATGAATCTTGAGGATCACAAATGCTGAGAATCTCTTCTTTGCTACATCCCACAGCAAAAGTCCATGTGATGGAATAGGAGGAACTATAAAAGGAGAAGCAGCAAAAGCAAGTCTACAAGCAGCAAATGTAAGCCAGATTCTCACACCAAATGAACTGTTTACATGGGCTGAAAAAAACATTAAAGGTGTTAACTTATATTACACTTCAAGTGATGATATTAATAACCATGAAACTTATTTTTAGTCTCAGGCACAAGAAACTATCACTATTTTGAACCAGGTGTAGAGAAATTATTTTTATGGAGAATCTCATGCGATACTGTCTATAATACCCATTTGCTGAATAATATTAACTTGGCAAAAAAAGATCCTTCAAACTTTTAACCTGGTAAATACATGCATGTTTTTACAATGAATAATGGTGCATAGGGCTTGTGCTTGAGATTTGTAATGAAAGCCAAAATGTTAATGTAAAATTTATGCATAGAAACAAATTAAATTTAAAATGGACTAATGATGCACGATCAAGTCAGTGTTGGGCTTCATTTGACTAAGTTATATGTCAAATAAGTGTTCCATCCATTAAGGGTAGAAGTGCTTGTGACAACAAACTTGCTAATAATAATTATGACAGTATTATGATTTATGTAAATCAGAGATAAAGAAATTAGTGCACTTGTGTTTTATGTGTACAATGTACACATAAAACACAAGTGCACTGTGCACTGTATGTACACTGTACATACACTTTTTCTTTAAGCATTTTTATTTTTTTGAAACAGAATATAACTTGCGCTATTAGGTATTCTTTTAAACTAAAAAAGCATTGCACTCAAAATGCTAAAATTATGTCATAAGATAGAGTATAGGTCTTTAAATCTTTTTCGGTGATTGTATATATATATATACATAGAACCTCGCCAGTAAAAAGTTTGATTTATTTTAACTGTCCACGTTACTTTCTATGCCTACAAATTGAATGTAATTTTTTGTATTTTTTTTTTAAAAGTGATATTTTAACAGGCTGCTGCAAGTGCTAAAATAACTTTTAATACATAACTTTAATTTTTTTGCAAGTGGTTACTCTAAGTACACAAAGTAACAAAAAACTGGCACAGCTTGTCTGTTGGTAATTAACTGTAGCAAATTAAAGTTTCCAAAAATTTTTCTAATATTGAGTTATTTTGCAACTTTGAGGTACAAGAACTCAAAATTTGTTTAAAATCAGTCAAAAACACCTGCAAAATTGGATTATTTAGGTTAAAAACTATTAACATACAAAATTTCAGGTGATCACCTTTTTTATTTACAACCTTATGCTCTGTCAAAAATCAAAAAAATCTACTGTAAGCTCCAGATACTAAAATTTTTCTGATTATTGTCAATATAAAATCAATCATAACTTTTGAACGATTTGGCCAATCAAGGTAAAATTTTGAGGTTGGTATTTTTTTCATAAATACTGTCGGTGGTCACCCTGGGGACCATTAGGTGTTTTGATATGGTACCTAGCTTATTAATTTGATTATTTATTTCTGAGGAGTCTTTATTGATGAAACACAGTGTTAAATTAAAAAAAACTTGATAAGTGATTTTCTACTAATTTATTTTTGCTCCGTTATTTTACAAACATGCCCTTTATTTTGTAGAATACATTTAGAGAGAGAAAGAGAGAGAGAGAGATTGAGAGAGAGAGTAAACTGTAATCTTTCACAACTTAATGGAATATGTTTACACAATACAAAAAACTATTTAGAATTGTTTATATCTGTTTTTAAAATATTTTTTATTAAATTTTATTAGCTCTGTTATAATTATAGTTTTTTTAAGAAACTTGTTTTAATGTCTGCAATCCAGAGTAAGAAAGTGTCGAGCTTGATAAAGAGATGCAACCTTAGCAGATGCTAATTTTGGAACAGATTTGATATATGGTTTTCAAGAAAGATCAGAAGTAAGAGTTAAGCTTAGAAGTTTAAGGGAAGATAACTCATCAAGTACACTACCGTTCATAAATATAGGAAGATCTAAATTATTGTGATAACGATTGGCTGAAAAAAATTGGTTTTTATCTGAATTAAAGTTCACCAGCCACTGTGAACCTCATGCTGTAGCAGAAATGAGATCCTTTTCAAGCTCAAATGCCCACTCCTAGTAATCAGAGATTGTTGGCTTCTTATCATGACAAGAATAAATGGTAGTATCATCAGTGAACAATTTCACCTCAGATGTGAAAATGTCTAGAAGATCGTTAATGTAAATTAAAAAATATAGAGCCAAGGATAGAACCTTGAGGAACCCCTGAATTTGCAGAATAAGAAGAAGAGTGCTGTCCATTGAGGACAACTTATATACTACGATTGGAAATAAAGGATCCAATAATCTTAAAGATGTTACCTGAGACACTGTAAGAAAAAAGCTTATGGAGAAGACCAACATGCCCATTTTTATCAAAAGCTTTAGAAATGTCAAGAGCGATGGCCTTAACCTCTCCACCTTTATCTAATGCAGAATAAAACCTATCAGTTATTACTGTTAGCAAATCAGCTGTAGAACAAGAAGATCAAAATCCATATTGATGATCAGAAAGTAAGTTATTAGATTCAAGATAAGAGATTAAGTGTTTGTTAAATAAAGATTCAAAAACCTTGCATATGATAGGAAGAAGACTGATGGGATGGTAGTTAGGCGAATCATATCGTTCTCCAGATTTTTTTTAAATAGGGATGACAGATTCCGCTTTCCAGCAGGGTAGAAAACAAGACTCTTATAAGCACTTGTTGAATAGTTTTGAAAGTATATACAACAGCTCCGGAGAACACTTCTGCAAAATTGTAACAGGTATGTTGTCTGGGTCACATGCTGTAGAAGTGTCTAAGCAAGAAGTCACTTTTGATACAGAAGCTGGAGTGATACGAATGTCAACCACTGGATCAACCTTTTTGACGGCTATATCAGGTAGAACGCAACTAGTGAAATTAAGAGATAATATTGATGAAAAGTTCTTAGCAAACAATTCAGCTTTGTCTTTAGGAAAGGTGACAAAGTCCGAACCATACAAGAGAGGTTGAATTACAGATTTGCCCTTATTATTGATACTATTAAAGATTCTCCAGAAGTCATGAGAGAATTTTTGTGATAAAATACAAGATTTCATGACCTGAGAATAGCGGGCTTTGGTGTTAGACAAAACCTTTTTACAATGGTTTCTAGCAGTAATAAACAGACGTCTGTTTTATGGAAAATTGTTTTGCTGATAGATATGAAAGTAATGGTTTCGATTGGCAATTGCAGCAGCACATTGTGAGGAAAACCATGGAGAAGAGTGAGTCTTGACCTGGAATTGTTGAGAGGGAATAAAAAATTCCATACCAACCTAAATCCGCGAAGTTATGTAAGAAGCACATTTGTCAATAGGAAGACGAAAAATTTCTACCCAAGGGCCATCATGAAGAAAATCTTGGAAAGAGACCCAGTCAGCTTTAAGGTAGTTGTAAGAGGTATGATGATATGGGGGTTCAGATGTTAAAGAAGAATGAGATAGTATTTTTATTGAGATCAAACCGTGATCAGAAGCACCTAAGGGTAAATGTGGAGAAACTGAGCACTGACTAGGATCAGAAACAAGACATAAGTCGAGTAGAGAGAGCCAATGATTTGGGTTATCTGGAAAGCGAGTTGGAAAGTTGACTATTTGAGTTTGGGATTGAGGAAGACAAAAGTTGAGGGCCGTATCGCCAGCAGTTACTGACACTAGAGCCAAGCCATTCAGTGTGATGAGCATTAAAGTAACCAGCAACAACAATATTGGCAATGGATACAGAGAGAGGGCTTGGTCAATTTGATTAGAAATAACATCTAAAAGAGTGCATATAAAACAAAGAGAAAGGCAATAGAGTGAAGTGGTGCTAAACGAAAGCACATAAAAGAATAGTCTGCAGATTCAAACCTAGTTTCCCGACAAATGGGTGAATTCTTGCGAATGTAAATGCTCAGACCAAGCATGTGACTATTAGAGTCTTAACGAATTAAAGGAAGATAACCATCAACACTAAGATCACAAGATAAGACAGCTGAAATCAAATTAGTCTCACAAAGAGCAAGTAGGTCTGGTGAACTTTGCAAGAGATAAGACTCAACAGAAGAAAAGTGTCTTCGTAGACCGCGAATATTAGTGAATGATAGGTTTAGAGAACTTGATGATGATGATAGTTTTTTTTTTTTTAAGGTTTTTGGTACTTTTTTTATTTTTAAATTTGTTAAAGAACTTGACTCAAAGTATAGATAGTACTCAGTACACTGTTTAATAGCTCAAGCAGTTGCCACATTACTATTATTAAACCCTAAGTTGTAACAAAGGGCTCCAAACGTGGCCTTGGCAATGCACACCAAAAGTACAAACAGGGACACCATCCATTTGCAACATGGCACTGTTAATACTTTGATATTTTTCAGCTGTTGATGGAATCAGCCTCTCTGAGAGCTACCACAGAGTTCGGAAAACCTGACTACCAGCCGGCCTCAGAACCATAAAACTGAGTTTTAGAGCTGTACCCTCATTAGGAGATAATAGAATGAGTTGCCTAGTCATAAAAACAGAGATACAGGCAAAACCCATAAATTGAGTTAAGAAGATGAAATAATGTATTAAAAATACATCTACGCCAACCTAATAGATGAATAGGTTCATTTATATATGTATGTATGTATATATGTGCATGTACCTTTTTTTTGTAAAAAATGGTTCCTCTAAACAATTTTAAAGAAAAGTGAAAATTACATGTAAATTTTGTAAATAGATGAAAAAAAAGGTATTAAAATAACTAAATAAAAATACATATTAATAAAAATAAGATGTATTAAAAAAAGTTAAGATTAATAAAAAAATTTGTTTAAGGAAATATAATACTAGGAGTATATATATATATATATATATATATATATATATATATATATATATATATATATATATATATATATATATATATATATATATATATGTTTAATATATGAGGTTTGGTTAGGGTCAAGATTAAGATCAGGATATTTGTTTTTATTTTTCTAAGAAATTTTCGCTAGGTTATTGATACTACCATCTTGAGCTTTTATTAAAAATTTACGAATTATTATTTAATTACAAATTTGTAATTAAAGCTAAAGATGCTAGTATCAATAATCTAGTGAAAATTTCTTAGAAAAATAAAAAAAATTAGTATTGAGAGAATTTGTATTTATTGATGTTCATATATTAAATTTATTTAACTCTCATACAAGATGTCGTCATTTGAAATATATATATACATATATATATGTATATATATATTTATATATATATATATATATATATATATATATATATATATATATATATATATATATATCGATATATGTATGTATGTATATGTATATATATATATATGTATGTATGTATATGTATATATATATAAGTATATATATATGTATGTATATATATACACAGTTCATTCCCAATTGCTAAAACCTCCATGGGACCAAGGAAAATAGTTTGACTTAATGAATGTTCAACTAAAGGAAATTCCTGTTCCCAAAGTCAAACTTTGGCTGATATGAGGCATTAGTTAAAAAATAAGATACGAAAAGTTTGAGTTAAATAAAGAAATTTGCTATAATGAGACAAAAAATTAGTTTGACTTAACAAAGTTCTCTGAGGTCTTACTAAACTGGAGTTTTTTAATATCAATTATCTGGATGATGTAATATCAAGTTATCTGAGGTCTAACTAAACTGGAGTTTTTTAACATCAATCAATTTAATGATTTCGAGGGACCAAATAAAGTAGTTTGAGATAACAAACGATTGTTTTGTATCAGTATTTAACTTAATGAGAATTAACTGTATATATTATCACACACACATGTGTGTGTGTCTCTGTGTATTTATAGATATTCATACATATACACATGATATTATGTGTATATATATGTATATTTATATGTATGTATGTATATGTATATATATACATACATATACACGAATAAATATATATATATATATATACATATATATATATATATATATATATATATATATATATATATATATATATATATATATATATATATATATATATATATATATATATATATATATATTTATATTTATATTCAGATTTATGTTTATATATATAAAACAAGTTTTATAAAGTTCATACTATTTTGTAATGTTTTTATCGAATGTTTTTATTGCTGATTTGTTACTTTAGCATTATGGCCCCAATGCAGTAATTGGTCTAGTTGTAATGCTCTATTAGGAATTAAGAACATAACATTCAACTACGAAACTATAAATTCTAAGAAAGTTTGTTATGGGCTTAACTCTGAAATATTGAAATGTTTTGGTAAGAAGTTAATTTTTAAATTAATTTTTAAATTAATTTTAATTGTCAAATTAACACTTTTTTTGTTTAAAATAGAAAATTTAAAAGTTTAATATTTTTGATAAAGTAATTCAAAAAAATCTGTTTTTTTTTTTACCTTATTTACTTGTGTTTTACTTGAATGTAATTAAAATCTACATATTAGCAAAATTTGTGTTAAAAAACTAGCCTTTTTTTAAGAAAAAAAAATCAAGTTATTGTTGTTCTAGTACTTGTTGCAGTTTATACTAAAATTTATATGTTAAGTTATTAAGTTAATTAGAGTTGAGAAAGAATAATGTTAACTTAAAAATGGAAACCAGAGTTATTTAAAAGTGTAATTGATCAATCGATTATATATGAGAAGTGTAATCATTACATTTGAATATTAACTTAGAAGGTTTTGAATAATAACTTAGAAGGTTAGAAGGTAGAAAGGTTTTTTGGTTACAACTCATCATTATCCTTGGATAATGTAGAGCTTTCTTTGAAAGGCAATTATATCAAACTTGCAAACTATAAAAAGAATGTAAGGCTAATCTTTGTTGATGATACTGTTAAAGATTTTTCAAATGTTTCTAGAACCTAAATTATAGATAAAAAACAGAAAATTTATTAGTCTGATGACTAGGGTCATTAGGCATAGTAGTTTTTCATCGATTTTTTGCAATGAGAATTAATTTTGTTCTCAGGTAAAAAAGTGAAACAAACAATTACTATTAGAAACTGTATCAGGAGAACGGGTAGAGTGAGACTCAAAACCTTCTAGGCAAAGTAAAAGTATTCATACCTGTCTGAATTGAAGAGAGTATATGGATTATAAATTAATTTTCAGACAAAAAAAACTATCAGTTAAAAGATAATCACAAGGAAAATTAAAAAAGGAATCTTACTTAAGCTAGTTGTGAGAAGTAAGATGATATTGTGAACCTGATGTAAAAAAAAATTAATATTAAAGTTTTAGTGTGATTGAGTTAGAGACAAAACAAAATTCAAGTATAAAAGGCAAGTTTGGCTTTAGGTTGTTAGGTTACCAAGTATCTTATTAATAATTTAAGAAAGTTAAAGTCTTAGCTTTTATTGCTGGTAAAGTTACTGGTACTTTGCCAAATCATTTGGCTATAATATCAGTATTATAATAACATTCAAATCAAAACTAAGATTTTAAAATATTGAAAAAGAGAAAGTGCTTTTGTAATTTGGATAAAAGTCATACAAATATAAGTTGAGTCTTGGAAAGAAGAAGAATAATAAATAGGTGATTAAATAAAGTGATGCTGGACACAAAAGTACATAAAGAATAATCTGAGGATTGAAACCTAATTTCACAGCAAATAGGTGAATGGTTCTGAAAGCATTTGATATATGCTCATGGTAAGCATGTGGCTATTGGAAACTTTGTGAATTATAAGATAATAGCTGTCAATACTAAGAACAATATTTAAATAAATGTGAACAAAATTAAACATAGGTCTATAGGATATAGGTCTCGCGACAAGAAGTAACATTTAACAGATAAGATATTGCTAAATATTTCTCATGGGTGAATAGAATAAATATATCTAAAAAAAAAGCATTATTTTGATAAATTAAAACATTGATTTTTTTTTTTCAATGGTTTGCAATCTATTTTATTTAATTAAAAGGTTGCTACTTGTTCTTTACAACGTATATCTAACTCACTATTCAAGTCAATTAATTTTTTTCGGCTATTTATTTAATAAGTCTCTGTGACTTTTCAAAATCTTTGAACTATAAAACTGAGAATTGAAGCTTTTTCTTTATTAGAAGATAAACAAGTTGTTATCATATCCTTTGGTATTCTTTTTGCAAGTAAAATAGAGAAAAAAGTAAAAACTCATTAGTAAAGTCTTAGAAGTTCATATCACAGGAATCAATCTAATATAAGTTTACATTTAAGTCAGCCATTTAGATAAAATAAGAGGTGCCAAGTTGATTAAACGGAAATGTTCTGTTTGACCTGTTTTAAAAAAAGCCATTTTTAAGAAGCTTTTTTCAAGGCAATAACTTTACTGAGTTTGAATAAATATCGTATAAAATTTTTTTTTGTTATTCGTATTCAGTTAGCTAAGTAACAATAAAACAACAAAGAAGTAATGAATAAAGTTATAAAAAAAGTTATAAAGTTAATTTTATGTGGGAAAAATATCTGATTCAACTAAAAAAAGACTGAATTCAATTGCAAAAAGATATTGCCATTCAGCAAATATTATATTAGTAATTACCTCACTGAAAATTTCTAAATTCTTTAATTCTAAAGATCCTATTCCTCTAGAGTTTAAATCGCTTGTGGTGTATAAATTTGTATGTGCAGAATGTAACTCCTGTTATATAGGCAAAGCTACTCGCCATCTCAAGACCTGAATATCTAAATATTACAAGAGGGATAGAAAGTCTCATATCTATAAATATCTCCATGCTAATAAAAACTGTTTTATGCAAATAAGTGATAAGTGTTTTTTTGTTTTAGATTCGAGTTAAAACTTAAAGAAAGTATGTTCATAGAATGGTTTAAACCTGGTATGAATAAACAGGTTAACCATGTACAAATGACACTTTCTGTTTAGCTACTATTTTTTATACATATTGGGTATCTTTTTAACCTATTCTTTTGTTATTTCCTATTTCTTTAGTACGACATGATAAACTTTTTATTTGTTTTAGTATGACACGATAAACTTTTTATTTGTTCATACAAGAATATTATGTTTTTTTTAAACACCTTTATAGGTATTTTAACAAATTTTAAATATTTTAACTGAAGATGACTAGTGTTAGTCGAAACATGTACTGATTTTTATTTAAAAAATGGTTTTACAAATTAAAAAGTTTGTCTTGTTCATGAAAATATATATATATATATATATATACATATATATATACACATATATATATTTATATATACATATACATATATATATATATATATATATATATATATATATATATATATATATATATATATATATATATATATATATATATATATATATATATATATGTATGGAATACCGGTTTATGAGTTTATGCATTGCTATTGCTATGCAATACTATTATTTAACATTAAAAATTGTTTCCAAACATATTCCAACAAACTTTCTTATTTAAAAAAAGCACAATACATTTATAAATATTGAATATCCTATGCAGTGAAATAAATAATAAATATCAAATATTCTATGCAAATTACACACTAGTCTGATATTTATAATTTTGCATTTAGTTTCTCAAATATTCAATTGTTAAGTAAAGCACTAGTCATTGTTTTCAAAATTAATGAATAATACTCATCCATGTTTATTTGCTTAAAAAGCCTTTATAAAGTAACATGTGCTGTAAGTACTGTTTTCTTAATTGGTGAGCGACAAGATACATTTGATGGTTGAAGGCTGCCAACGACTCATAAAGTTTTGAGAGTTTATTTTCACAATCATAAGAATGAAAATCTGTCACAAAAAGAAGCTGTTAAACTTGCAATTTAACATCTATGTGAAATTTGGGTCAAAGCAAGGGTACCAACAACTGAACTGAGAGATATCATTAGAAAATTTAAGGATTTATAAGCAGTTACCGGAACGTCTGTTGCAATAAATGTAGAAGAGTTATTTTGCAAATGGCCAGAGACGCAGAATTTGATTAGCCTATCAATGTGTTGTTTGACATTTCTCACCATGATTGCATGAATTTGATTACAATTGAAGAAGATAAACTGTTTTGATCGATCAGCAGTCTGAAAGGAAATTCGCCATGGGTGGTGTGGATACCCAATTGTCCTAAAAAGAAGTGAGGAAGGCGAAAAGAGTGTCCAAAGAGGTGGAACGACAAGCCGAAGAAGAAGAAAGAAAGAACAGTGCTGCTGAATCTGCAACTTTGTTTGAAGCAGATTTGTTCAGTAGTTCTGAAACTGAATCATCTCAAGGAAAGGCATTTGGAGAAGAACAGGCTAGCTTCAATAAGACTTTAAAATGTGAAAAAAGTAGCGGCTAAGGATGTTTTAACACCTGAGGTTGCAGCAGTGTTGGATCGTACGAATGTCAGCAACAGAAAAGCTGCGTTTATCTTCACAGCAGCAGCACAAACCTTCAGCAACCAAGATGTAACTATCCTGCCACTGTCTACCAGTAGTATTTGTAGAAGCAGAAGAATGCACCAAATCCATCAAACTGACAGCATGAAGGCTTCATTTGCTGCTGATGATTGGTTGTCCATGTTGTTGGTAAACTACTTCCAGCCATCAGTGATGGACCAGAGAAAAAAGACCATATCGCAATTTTGGTAATAGTTTGTCATACCCAGAAACTTCTTACCATCCCCAAAATTGCACAGGAAACAGGAGAACAGGTTGCACAGTCAACATTTGCAACTTTACTGGAGTGGAATCTGTTGGAGCAGATTGCTGGAATATCATTCAATACAACTGCATCTAACACAGGTTGTTTAAATGGATCTTATTTTTTACTGGAGAAGAAGTTATGCAAAGATCTACTCTGGCTTGCTTGTGACATCACATGGTTGAAGTGGTATGTAGAGACGTGTTTAAGAAATTGTTTGGTCAAACATCTGGTCCCAATGTAGCTTCAATTTGTCGTTTTCAGGAAATCTGGCCTTAAATAGACCAAGGTGATTACAAATGTTGTATGGATAATTGTTTAAATGCCAGTCTTGACAACCTCAAGCATGATGTGGTCATTTTCGCAAAGAATGCTCTAGCTGGACAGGAAGGATGTCTTTCAAGAGAAGATTACCGAGAACTTCTTAAACTCATATTGATTTTCCTGGGACATTATCCTCCAAGAGGTGTTAGTTTCAGAGTTCCTGGTGCATTCCATCAGCGAGATGAATGTCAAAGTTGCTATACAATTTGAAAATCTTTCTGTTTCAACACCAATTCAAACTGACAAAGAATGAAAAGAGTGCTTGCCTAGAGTTAAGTTTGTTTGTCACACTGATTTATGTGAAGGCTTGGATCACATCTTAAAATACGTTCAATTCTCCGAGCAACAATCTGAACTTCATTTGAGCCATTCCTGACTACCATTCAACTAATGATGCAGTAACCAAGGCTGTTGGTGCAATTGGATGTCATTTATGATTGTCATTTATTATGTACTTAAGCGAAGAAATGGTACCTCTTAGCCTCTTTTTAGACATGGTGACACTGAACACAAAGCAGAACATGTTGAGTCGACTACGAGAGCACCCAGCTGGAAGAAATGAAGATTGTCCAGTCAGATATAAAGGAAAAAAAACCTCAGCACGAAAACTCTTGATTATTTCATTGGACCTGCATCCCACCTGTTCTTTGCAGCCCTTCAAATTGACCTCCTTTCTGTCAGAAGGTGTAGATAAGTGGCCAGAACGTCTGTCGTTCATCATTGGAAAGAACACTGCTGAATCTTTAAAAGTAATCAACAACAACGCTGAGAGGGTCATCACTTTAACCACTATGTTCAATTCCTCACTGGTTATACAGTAAGACTAGAAACAATATTTGTTTCAAGTTGTTGAACAACATCGTAAATGCTTTCCTAACTCAAAGAAAGCTACGCTACTTAATAAACATAATTAGACCTTAGTTGTCTGTTAGTGATAGGCCTACTGCAGTTGTGACGAACACCGAACTTGGAACAAAACGCTATAGGTTGAACTCGAATATACAAATATCACTGGACTATTACAAATAATTGTCTGCTTAGGTAATAAAACAATCAAATATTTACATTTTATTTACTACTAGCTGGAGTTACCAGCCGTTGCCCGGGCCAATATTTAAACTGGCTTACCTGATATCTGTACACAAAAATGGGCCCAAAAATGGGCCCAAAAAATGGTCCCCCTGACCTCAGGGGTCGGGGTACGGGGTCAAAACCCAGCTAAGAACCTTCTCCCCCTCGAGGACTACCCTCATGCCAAATTTCATCGAGATCGGTCCGGCGGTTTGGATTTCTATAGAGAACAAACAAACACACACACAAACACACATTGCCCTTTATATATATAGTAGATATTAGATAATAGATTGCATTTCAATAGCAAAAAGTGCGAAGTATGTTCACTTTCTACTCGAAATTTCAAATTAGCTCAAATTATGAAACTTTATTATTTTTATGAGCAAAAAGAAGACAAAAAAGCAAGAGCATTAAGGTTTTGACATGGTTCATTTTTTTGAACCACCCTAATACATATATACATATATATATATATATATATATATATATATATACATATGTATATATATATACATATATATATATGCATATATATATATATATATATATATATATATATATTTATTTATTTATTTATTTATTTATTTATTTATTTATTTATTTATTTATATATATATATATATATATATATATATATATATATATATATATATATATATATATATATATATATATATATATATATATTCCTGATAAACCTACTGATAAGTGCTTTTACTAATTTATATATATATATATATATATATATATATATATATATATATATATATATATATATATATATATATATATATATATATATATAGGGTCATTTCGGATAAAGCGAGCCATCGGATAAAGCGAGCCGGTCGCCTAAATATTGCAATTTTACGAAATCAAATTATGCTTTCGATTTATAACAATTTATTTAATATTAGTTATTCATTTTAAAGTCTAATGAATATTTTAAAAACAGTTGCTAAGCAATTATTTTCGCGGTGGTATAATTATAATCATTCGAGTAGTAACAAAACGTTTTTTCGCTTTAAGACCTTACATTTTGTTTAGCTTCAATTAAGAAAAGTGAGTATTTCAAATTTGACACTATTTATAGTAAATATGATTGTAATATTAGTAATATGAGAAACTATTTCAAAAAATACAGTGTTGATATGTATTTGAGCGATGATAAAGTTTTTTAATCGAATTTTCAACCTGGCTCGGTTTTGCATAACTGTTAGATAAACCGAGCCAAGGGCGTTAAGGTAAACCGAGCCATTGGCTCACTTTTCCAAAAATTGCAATAATAAATAAATGTAAAAAATATTATAAATTTTTTTGCTTTTTGACCCACATGAATTGTTAATTTATTGGAATTTTTTATGATATTTTTACAGAATGGTACGTTATCAACCGATCACGGCCCGAAGAAGCCAAAAATCTCAAGGAAAACAAAAATTGTCCGAGCAGGTACCGGCAATTCGAGGACAACATCGAAGTCCAAAAAAACTGGAGGCCGAGGCCTCAAAGTCATGCAGGCACAAAACTAAATTTATGGCAAAAAGGAAATATGGCTGGTGCTATGGAAGAATACAGAAAACAAGAAGAAAAACCTTTAACTGAACGTTTGTCAATACGGCTGATAGCGAGAGCGTGGAATGTGCCATATGAAACTTTGAGGAGGAGATTGTCAGGAAAAGTGAGCAAAGTGGAAAGTGCTTCTGGGAGACCCACAATTCTTTCACAACAAAGTGAAGAAGAATTAGCAGAGACTGTAAGAAAAATGGCACGAGCAGGGTTTCCTTTGTCGCGCAAAGATATTCGAGAAATTGCATATGCTTATTCTGATGCTAAAGGAATAAAAGGATTTTCAGAATCAAAAAAAATTGCCGGTTATTACTGGTTTCAGAGATTTTTGAACAGATTTCCTGATATAAGCACAAAAAAGGCAGAGAATCTGTCTGCAGCAAGAGCAATGGGTATGAACAAAACTCAGGTTATGAAATGGTTTGATTTGTATGAAGACTTAGTGCAAAGACTGGATATAAAAGACAGTCCTAGGCACATTTGGAATGTGGACGAGACAGGTGTGATGAATATTCACAAGGCAGAAGAAGCTGTGGCAATTGTTGGTGAACCTGCTTATAATCTTACTGCATTAGAAAGAGGGGAGACATCTACTGTCTTGGCAGCATTAAATGCATTTGGCGATATTATACCACCTATGATCATTCATAAAGGAAAAACTGTTGGCAAAGGCTGGAAAGATGGTGCTCCTTTTGGTGCTATTGTTAAAGCAAGTGATAGTGGCTGGATAAATAAAGACTTGTTTGTGGAATTTAGACAGTTATTTGTCAACAATTTACAACGGTTAGGACTATTAAACGGTCGATCTCATCTTTTAATTATGGACAATCACTATTCACCTGTGTTTAACCTTGAATTTTTAAACCTAATGAAAGCAAATAATATTCATGTATTTGCATTACCAAGCCATACTACTCATTTATCTGCAGCTTTAGCAGTATTATTTTTATTAGACTAGTCGCTGACATTTTTATATTGTTTTTGTTCTTTAAATTTTTTGCATTGTATGCATTTGAGGTTAATGTTTGCAAACTTTTAATACCAGTTTAATATATCGTAGGTAATAAAGTTAATATTAATATAGTAAATATTATTTGTAATAATACTTCCAATTTTGTAAATTTTTGTCTGAAATAAAAGCTAAATGGCTCACTTTAGAATAATCATATAAGCTATTGGCTCGCTTTACCAATAATGGTGGCTCACTTTATAAATTTGTTAATATAAAGCAAGCCTTTCCTATGTATCATATATAGTTTACTTGGCTCACTTTATATTAGTGTGGCTCACTTTACATTATATCATAGTTTAGGTATCTGTTATAGAGTTTTCTAGTACAAGAAGTATTAAGATATCTCACATAGTTATTAATACACACTGATTTTAGTTT